>NC_086445.1:787729409-787841909 GCF_028390025.1 Pseudophryne corroboree | reverse complement strand
TGACTGGGTGGCCTGTAGAGACAGAAGGGGGTTGGCTGGGGAGGCACTGGGGGACATCCAGATCCGATCGCTGCTATTTTCACACAGCGGGCAATCAGATCCGAACTGAGCATGCGTGTGAGACACAATGCCCACGCGTGTCGGACGACTACAACGGGCATTGGCGGTCAGTGGCGGGATGATGCGAACGACCCATTCGCACGGGCGTTCGCAAGGTGATTGACAGGAAGAGTCCGTTTGTGGGTGGCAACTGACCATTTTCAGGAAGTGTCCGAAAAAACGCAGGCGTGCCCAAGCGTTTTCAGGGAGGGTTCCTGACGTCAGCTCCGGCCCCGATCAGCAGGATTCAATCGCACTAGAAGAGTAAGTCCTGGGCTGCTACAGACTGTACAAAGTGGATTTTTGCAGCTCAGCTACACATGCAATCGCACACTTGCAAGGCGAAAAATACACTCCCCCTGTAGGCGGTGACTATCTGATCGCAGGACAGCAAAAAACACAGCCCAGCGATCAGATCTGAATTAGGCCCACTGTGTGGCCTGTAGAGACAGAAGGGGGCTGGCTGGGGAGGCACTGTGTGGCCTGTAGAGACAGAAGGGGGCTGGCTGGGGAGGCACTGTGTGGCTGTAGAGACAGAAAGGGGCTGGCTGGGGAGGCACTGTGTGGCTGTAGAGACAGAAAGGGGCTGGCTGGGGAGGCACTGGGTGGCCTGTAGAGACAGAAAGGGGCTGGCTGGGGAGGCACTGGGTGGCTGTAGAGACAGAAGGGGGCTGGCTGGGGAGGCACTGTATGGCTGTAGAGACAGAAAGGGGCTGGCTGGGGAGGCACTGTGTGGCTGTAGAGACAGAAAGGGGCTGGCTGGGGAGGCACTGGGTGGCTGTAGAGACAGAAAGGGGCTTGCTGGGGAGGCACTGGGTGGCTGAACAGACAAGGGGGCTGGCTGGGGAGGCACTATGTGGCTGTAGAGACAGAAAGGGGCTGGCTGGGGAGGCACTGTGTGGCTGTAGAGACAGAAAGGGGCTGGCTGGGGAGGCACTGGGTGGCTGAACAGACAAGGGGGCTGGCTGGGGAGGCACTGTGGGACCTGGAGAGACAGATATTTATGTGGGGTATGCTGGTTGTATGGAGCACGTTGGCTGTATGATGCTATGTGGGGTATGCTGGCTGCATGGCGACTTGTGGGGTATGCTGGCTGCATGGCGACTTGTGGGGTATGCTGGTTGTATGGCAACACGTGGGGTATGCTGGCTGTATGGCGACATGTGGGGTATACTGGCTGTAGGGCGACATGTGGCGCTATGTGGGGTGTGCTGGCCGTGTGGTGACATGTGGCACTATGTGGGGTGTGCTGGCCGTGTGGTGACGTGGCACTATGTGGGGTGTGCTGGCCGTGTGGTAAAATGTGGCGCTATGTGGGGTGTGCTGGCCGTGTGGTGACATGTGGTGCTATGTTGATCACCTCCAAAAAGGTTTCAAGTTTCTGTGCATCATTTTAGATGTGCTGCACCCCATCTGATTTCAAGTAGGGAGTTCCTAATATTGGGGTTCCTCACCGTTTGTGGGAGCAGGATCACCAGGAAGCAGGGCATATACTGTGATTGCCAGTGAGAGCTGAAACCTCTGTCTGCTCTGGAGGTTAACTCTAAGCAGCTGGCTGAAAGCTACAATTCATACCTTGATACCATCAGCCTATGAATTATACAGCTAACAGACTTGAGAAATGTATTGGAGGTGATAACCCTTAATATTGAGGCAGGGCACGATCTAGACCTTGTGGCACCCAGGATGAACATTTCCTTTGCTGCCCCTCCCCCGTCTAAACCAGTGATAGTGCACGACGAAGGCGCATGTCAATAATATAGGAGTGTAGCTTCACGGGGAAGGAGTGTGGCCACAGAATAGTATCAGTTCACATTACACCACACAGTAGTACCCTTTATACAAACCAGGTACAGACCCTTTTATGCACGTAATGCCTGGTAGAGCCCCTTTTATACATGTTACGCTAGGTAGAGCCCCTTACATATGTTGTACAAGGTAGAGCCTGTTATACATACTGCATCAGGTAGAGCCTCATATACACATTGCACCAGGTAGAGCCCCATATACACATTGCACCAGGTAAAGCCCCTCTTACACATTGTGCCAGGTAGAGCCGCATATACACATTGTGCCAGGTAGAGCCCCTTATATACATTGCACCAGGTAGAGTCCCATATACACATTGCACCAGGTAGAGCCCTTTATACACATTGCGCCAGGTAGAGTCATATATACACATTGTGCCAGGTAGAGCCCCTTAAACACAATGCACCAGGTAGAGACCCATATACACAATGCGCCAGATAGAGCCCCTTATACACAATGCACCAGGTAGAGACCCATATACACAATGCACCAGGTAGAGCCCCTTATACACATTGCGCCAGGTACAGCCTCTTAGGAGAGAGTGTGAGTGAGAGAGAGTGTGTGTGGTGTGTGTGTTACTCACCAGCTCTCCAGACTCAGCAGATCCCCTGGCTCCAGACAAAGCAATCCACCTCCTCTTCTTTGCTCTGTCCCCGGAGTCCTGCAGCCGCATCCTCTCCACAGCGTGCTACAGGGACTGGGAGCCAACAGCCAGACAGCGCGGTGCTGGGGCCGTGACCCAGAAAGCGCGGTGCGGGGACCATGACCCAGACAGCGTAGTGCAGGGACCGTAACCAAGACAGCGCGGTGCGGGGACCAGGACCCAGACAGCGTGGTGCTGTGGCCGACAGCCAGGCAGCGCAGTATGGAGGTCGACAGCCATACGGTGCTGTGCGGGGGCCGCGAGCCAGATGGGGCTGTGTGGGTGCTGGGAGCCAGACGGGGCTGTGCGTGGGCTGGGAGCCAGACACCGCAGTGTGAGGGCCGTCAGGCAGTGCGCTGCAGGAGCCAACAGTCAGGCAGCGAGATGCGGGAGCCGACAGCCATATGGTGCTGCGCGGGGGCCGGGAGCCAGACACCGCGATGCAAGGGCAGACAGTCACACAGCGCGGTGGCCAACAGCCAGATTGTGCGGTTTGGGTGCCGACAGCCAGATTGAACGGTGTGGGGGCCGGGAGACGGGCAGTGCGGGTGCTGACAGCCAGACAGCGCGGTGCGGGGGCCGGGAGACAGGCAGTGCAGTGCGGGGGCCGGAGGACAGGCAGTGCAGTGCGGGGGCCGGAGGACAGGCAGTGCGGTACGGGGGCTAACAGCCAGACAGCATGGTGCGGGGGCCGGGAGCCAGACAGCGCGGTGCAGGGGCCGGGAGCCAGACAGCGCGGTGCGGGGGCCGGGAGACAGGCAGTGCGGTGCGGGGGCTGACAGCCAGACAGTGCAGGGGCCGGGAGGGACCGGGAGCCAGACAGCGCGGTGCGGGGGCCGGGAGCCAGGCAGTGCGATGCGGGTACCGGGAGCCAGACAGCGCGGTGCTGGGGCCAGGAGACAGGCAGTGCGGTCAGCGGTGATGATTTGGCAGCTACCTTCCTCAGCCACTGCTGTCACACCTCCTGGCGCCGCTCACAGCTCCTCTAGCGCCAGTCCAGCGCTGCCTCGAGAGTAGAATGACTTGGGCCTGCAACAATCCTATCTCCGATCCGCATTTCTAAATGGCAGCGGGGAGGGTTGTTGGGATTGTCCCTGCACTGACCCTTCGCAAGGGAGAGCACCGCACTAGTCAGGGACCTCCGGGGGTTCAGTCGAGTTTCCAGAAATCCACAGGAGGGCACAGGCACAGCAAGACACGTGGGGAAAGTGAGGGACTCACTCAGGCAGTACAGGGTGCTGCTGCTGGGACGTCCCCTCTCTGGCTCCCCAGCGTGCTCTCTCCAGCTCCCTGTTGTACAGTAAAGTTCTATGCCGGCGAGGCCGGCATCATCTACCAATGCCGCGGCCTGCGTGTCTTGGCTGGGGGAACGGGACCTTGGCTGGCTATTGGCTGCTGTAGCAGGAATTTCCCCCCCCTGTCTGCAGGTGATGCTGTGGGCCTATTTTAATGGTGGGCCTGGAGCTGCAGCTCCATCAGCCCCATTGTTAATCCGGCCCTGGTCACAGACACACACGTGTACACCGTGGAAAGGGATGACACTAGCATTATCATATAGTCACAGACACACGTGTACACCAGGGGAAGGGCTGACACTATTATTAGCATATAGTCACAGACACACACATGTACACCAGGAAAAGGGCTGACACCAGCATTAGCATATAGTCCCAGACACACACAGCTGTACAAGGTGGAAGGACTGACACTAGCATTAGCATATTGTCACAGATACACACGTGTACACCAGGGGAAGGTCTGACACTGGAATTAGCATATAGTCACAGATGCAGGCTTGTACACCAGGGGAAGGGTTGACACTAGAATTAGCACATTGTCACAGACACACACGTGTACACCAGGGGGAAGTGCAGACGCTAAGATTAACATATAGTCACAGACACACAGCTGTACACCAGAGGAAGGGATGACACTAGGATTAGCATATAGTCACATACACACACGTGTACACCAGGGGAAGGCTGACACTAGCATTAGCATATAGTCACAATCACACAGCTGTACACCAGGGGAAGGGATGACACTAGTATAGCGTACAGTCACAGACACACACAGCTGTACATGGTGGAAGGACTGACAGTAGCATTAGCATATAGTCACAGACACACACGTGTACACCAGGGGAAGGGCTGACCAGTGGTGCCGAGAGAGGGGAGGGGGCACAAATCACCCGGGCACAGGTCTGATGGGGGGGCCCAGTGAGGGTCCAATAGGGGCCCAGGCCCCCTCCCCCTTACCTGGCAGCAGCATCTGCAGCTCTTCTTCTAAGCCCAGCACACGCTGCTGTTTACTGGGCTGCAGTGTGGCCATGGAGGTGCTTAAAAGACAATTTTTTGGGGGTAATTTTTTTTCTAAGGGTACATGACCACACCTCCTGTGATTAGGCTACGCCCCTTGAAAAGTACCTGGGCCCAGCTCGGCTCTCGACTGCCCTGGGGCTGATACTAACATTAGCATATAGTCACAGAAACACAGGTATACACCATGCGAGGGCTGACATTAGCATTAGTGTATAGTCACAGATTCACACATGTACACCAAAGGGAAGGGCTGACACTAGTATTAGCATATAGTCACAGACACACACAGCTGTACACGGTGGAATGACTGACACTAGCATTAGCATACACTTGTAATTGTACATTTATCATTATTTTTATTTTTGCAAGTGGGGACATATAGCCTGCCTTTAAATACAAATAATGGGCAGATATATATTTACGATGTCATATGCCATTTATATTACGGTTAGCACACACCCACTATTGAACTCCTTGTAGCTCCTTGGTCCTCCTGGCATGTAATGTCCATGGGACCGCAAGAGCTATGTGTGAATAGACTCACCCACAATGGCTGCTTCCAGTATAAACTTCCCCAAGATGGCCACCGTTTGGTCACTAGCACCCTACTACACTACTTCGTGGCACTGGGAATTTTTTCAGGAGCGGGAGCGTGGCTACTCCTCCCTGGATCTGGGCCCCTGCAGTACCCGGGCACAGGGCCAATATCAGCAGCCCTGGTTGGCGCAGAGGTATCCTGAATCAATCTCTGGTGGACATAAGACCTTCTCATTATGCCTGTGGACCATACAGATTCAGTTGGAGGCAATGCCAATATTTCAAACAGAAACAGCAAGAAAATTGTTTCTATGTGGACATCACTTGTTTGTGACTTTACACAAAAGGTGTCTAGTGAAAAGATGCTATATTTAACCACAAGGAGCAAACAATTAAAATTCCCCTCTGCCTCCTGCAGCTCCACATGATTTACTTAGGTGCAAAATGTTGTGTGTCGGAAAAAAACTGAATTAGAAAATAAGCACAAAACATTAAAATAAAATGTCAGCCTGCAACCCTGAACACTGCAGTGGATTTAAATCATAATTCTAATGAATAAAACATATTTTACTTATGTTCCTACAGCAAGTATTTACCAGTCTGTTTTGATCTTGTAAGTGGATCCAGACTGTATCTTGACACTTCTCCAATGTTTTTGACAGTTTTAGTGCCTAAGGTCTTGGAAGAAAGCAATTGTTTTTTATGCCCAGTTCAATGAGGGTATATAAAAGACTCAATAATCCTCTCCGTATAATTACCAGATACATTACACCAGCATAAACATGTTTCAGACAACCTCAAGGTCACAATCAAAGGTGTTTTTTGAAAGAGACTGGAACTAACTGTAGTAGAAAATTGATTTTGGGCATATTATTGGCGTTGAAAAAATAATTTGCAAAAGTCATGCATCTAAAATTTAGGCTGAATCACTTGAAAACGATCCAACCTGAGGCAAGTAGACTAGAAAGAGTGTAGATTAGAAGAGTCTTCTGTTTTATAAATTGTTGCATGTTTCATTTCATTATTTTAAGCAAGACCTGTCCTCTTAATGGTAAATTACTCATACCACTGTCATGATGGTAAAAATCAGGCTTGGGTTTCTTGTGGTAGTGGAAAAACATTTCCCAACCTGCCCTCCTAAGCTTTGACTTGCTTGCTGGTACTTGTAGTTCTAACACAGCTGGAGATCATTGAGGTCACAAGCAGTGCCGGTGCTAGGGTGTTCGGTGCCCACCCATACTTCAGCGCCCGTAAAAGGGTAGTAGTCTCACAAGGAAGGTTCATGGCCACACAATAGTACCCCCAATTTAAAATTACACCACACAATCTTATTTACATTACACCACATGTAGTAGAGCTGCTTCTACACATAATGCCCCCAGTAGTGCCCTTATATATATATTGTCCACAGTCTGTCAGGTCCGGGTGTTTTTGTGAATCCGTTAACCTGGAACCAACCTCAGGTGTAGGTGCTGGGGTATGAAGAAAACAGGGAGGACGAAGGAAGTTCCGTTTCATATATTTATTAAAGTAACAATTCGGTAATGAGTTAAATGACTAGTTGTTAATCATCATTATACTGAAGTATTGCAGGAATGACAGAAATAATATGCAAGAGAAAACTCAGAAATAAATAAAAGAAATGTTCATGGAAACATATGCAAAAACAAGCTGAAGAATAAATGTTGAATTGTCCAAATATAAACAGGCTTTGATGCTGAACTGCAGATTGTGTTTAACTGGTTAATGCAGACATGGAGAATTAACTGTAAGAATTTGCAATGGAGTTTTAAGAGTTAACTGAGAGACTGTGAAGAATTATCCTTGTAATGACAACATAGAAAAAGTACTGAATTGGGTTACTTGCGGGTTCCGGAGATCACTGTGAAACTGTAGTAGATGGCAAGGTGATGAATGGGTTAAATGCAGAGTTGAACAAACGAACAGCTGAGGGAATTGGAATCCTCCAGACTTTGTATGATAGGCAGACAGACAGGGTAACCTCATGCAGGACACTGGGAATCCGAGTATTTCCAATAGGTGTGCAATTGACTGATAGCACAATGGAGAGCCGGTAGATCTTTGGCAGTGAAGGCTGCAAAACGGACCTCTGGGAACGGAGGCGATATCTGGACCACGGGAATCACACAGGAATGCACGGAGAGAGTTCAGAGCTAGAGCACAGCTTTGATACAACAAAGCACTGGCCCAGAGTGACATAATCCCAGCCTACTTAAAGGCAGCACAAGCACGGGATTGGCTTACACCTGCCCACAGGTGTTTTCACAAGTGCTCAGTATTAGCTATTTGGTCTCCAACATGGCCACCTCCTATACAGCAGACACACCGCAGTGCCTTAGGCCATTTGGTCCCCGCACTCACAGTTCCCAGACTCTGCATTACCTGTGCCATTGATCACGCCGTGTCCCCACACGGGCGCACAGCACCGCGAGCAACCGCACTGGCAACGGATGAACCCCAGAACCCGCAAAGGTAAGAGACCGGTTCGTGACAGTACCCCCTCTTCTACGGGTGGTCTCCGAACACCTTTGAACCTTGTCAGGATTTTTGGAGAAGTATTTCTGTACCAGTCTTGGAGCATGAACATCTTCAGAGAAAACCCAGGATCTCTCCTCCGGGCCGTAACCCTTCCAGTCGACCAGAAACTGTAAACGTCCATATCGGGAACGTGAGTCCACAATCTCTTTAACTTCAAATTCCTCATTCTGCAAAGAGTGAACTTTAGGAGATTTGGACTGGGTAGTACGGAACTTATTGAGAATCAAAGGCTTCAGTAAAGATGTATGAAAGGCGTTAGGAATTCTCAAAGACGGAGGCAGCTTGACTTTGTATGACACAGGGTTGAGTACCTTTACAATGGGAAATGGACCAATAAACCTGGGAGCAAATTTCTTAGAAGGAACTTTGAACTTGAGATTGCGCGTAGAAATCCAAACTTGGTCTCCCACTTTGTAATTCGGTACAGCTTTACGTTTTCTATCTGCAAAAGATTTATAACGAGCGGAAGTTTTGACCAAGGACTTACGTACACAACTCCAGATGCTAGATAGACGTTGAAGCTCTTGATCTGCCGCTGGGTCCTCTAGGGCTGGCAATGGATGAAACTCTGGCACACGAGGATGAAAGCCGAAGTTAATATAAAAGGGCGTAGATTCTGAAGATGAATGGAAGAGATTATTATGAGCAAATTCTGCCAATGGAAGGTAGTCAACCCAGTCATCCTGTGAGGACGATATATATAGCCGGAGAAATGTTTCAAGGTCTTGGTTGACTCTCTCAGTTTGTCCATCTGTCTGAGGATGATATGCAGAAGAAAAGTTCAACTTGACATTTAAAGATGAACAAAGCGACCTCCAAAACTTGGCCACAAACTGTGTTCCCCGATCAGAAACAATTTCTCGAGGAAGGCCATGCAACTTGAAGATTTCAGAGATGAACAATCTGGCTAGTAAAGGGGCAGATGGTAACCCAGTTAATGAAATGAAATGTGCCATTTTCGAAAATCGATCCACTATCACCCAAATGGTATTTCGCCCTTTTGATGGAGGTAGATCGGTCACGAAATCCATTGAGATATGAGTCCATGGTTGTTTGGGTATGGATAGTGGATGTAACAAACCTGGTGGAGAACTTCTTGGACTCTTATGTTGGGCACATTTAGGACATGCTGCTATAAACTCTTGGACATCGGCTTTGAGACGTGGCCACCAATAAGACTGTTGAATAAACTTGAGAGTCTTTAGAACCCCAGGATGACCCATGAAGGAAGAGGAGTGAGCCCAGGTAAGCAGCCGTTTTCGAAGACTTGTGGCGACAAAGGTCTTGCCAGGCGGAGGAACTGGAGAGGTTCGAGTCATTAAAAAGGACCTAGGATTCACAATGGCTTGATTCGTGGTAGCATCATTTAATTCAGAGGAAGCAAAGGACCGGGAAAGGGCATCTGCCTTTTTGTTCTGAGACCCTGGACGATAGGTGAGTTTGAAATCAAATCGTTAGAAGAAAAGCGCCCATCGAGCTTGTCGTGGATTCAAACACTGAGCTGACTGCAGATACAGAAGATTCTTATGATCAGTATAAACTGTAATGCGATGTTGAGCTCCTTCTAGAAGGTATCTCCACTCCTCAAATGCCAACTTGATGGCAAGTAACTCTTGCTCACCGATTGCATAATTACGTTCTGCCGGGAGGAACTTACGGGAGAAATATCCGCAGGGATGGACCTTTTTATCTTCAAAGACTTGTGACAACACAGCTCCTACTGCTTCTGTAGATGCATCCACCTCTAGTAGAAAGGGACGATTCAGATCAGGCTGTCGAAGAATGGGGGCTGACACAAAGGCTTGCTTTAAATCAGAGAAGGCTTTGATTGCTTCTGAAGACCAGTTCGTAGGATTTGCTCCCTTACGAGTTAGGGCTGTGATGGGAGCAGCTAACGTAGAATAATTCTTAATGAATCTCCTATAGAAATTAGCAAAGCCGAGAAATCGCTGAATCCCCTTGAGAGTTGTAGGAGTGGACCAATCTCGGATAGCTTGTACCTTACCGGGATCCATACATAGCTCTGATCCAGAAATGATGTAACCAAGGAACGGTATGGAAGATACTTCAAAAGTGCACTTCTCTAACTTACAATAAAGTTGATTTTTCCTCAGACGTGTCAGTACCTCTTTAACTTGGTGACGGTGAGACTTTATATCCCTAGAGAATATTAGGATATCATCCAGGTACACTACTAGACACTTGTAGAGAAGTTCACGAAAAAGTTAATTCACATAGCTTTGAAAAACTGCAGGTGCATTACAAAGACCGAAAGGCATTACAAGGTATTCGTAATGCCCATCCCGGGTATTAAAAGCAGTTTTCCACTCGTCCCCTTCTCGGATGCGGATTAAATTGTAGGCCCCTCGGAGATCCAGTTTTGTAAACACAGTAGCTCCTTTTACCCGGTCAAATAATTCTGGAATTAAGGGTAATGGATACTTGTTTTTCACAGTGATCTCATTGAGTCCACGGTAATCTATGCATGGTCGTAACCCACCGTCCTTCTTCTTAACGAAAAAGAATCCGGCTCCTGCAGGTGAAGAAGATGGTCTGATAAATCCTTTGGTTAGATTTTCTTGTATATAATCAGACATAGCTTGCGTCTCTGGGATGGATAGCGGATAAATTCGTCCCCTAGGAGATGTTTTACCCGGAACCAGGACAATTGGGCAGTCCCATTCGCGATGAGGAGGTAGAGAGTCTGCTGCTTGTTTACTGAAAACATCCGCAAAGGATTGATACACCGGAGGTAGGTCGGGAAGGCTGATTGACCGGAGAGGTACAATTGAGGCTAAACAGTCCTTGGTACAAGATTTACCCCATGAAAGGACTTCCATGGTTTGCCAATTAAGTTGAGGGTTATGTTTCTGCAGCCAAGGTAAACCAAGTATCACATCTTGAGAGGCTTTGGGAATCACGTAGAAGGAGAGGTATTCGGAATGGAGCACACCAACTTTCATCTTGAGACATACGGTTCGATGAGTAATTATACCATCTGGAATTCGACTTCCATCCACTGCTGTAACGGCAACTGCTGCTTCCAGAGGCATGGTTTGAACTTTAGACCGCATGACAAAGGCTGAGGAGATGAAGTTCTCGGCTGCCCCAGAATCTAGGAGAGCTGAAACTTTCACTGTAGAACTTGGAACTTCTAATTGAATAGACAAAGTCGGCTCTTCCCCAGAACGTGATTCTAGAGTAACTCCTAGCTTAACCTCTCTTGAATAAGCTAGGAGCGAGAGTTTCCCGGTCGGAGTTTGCAGAATTTAACTAAGTGTTCAGAGGACCCACAGTACATGCAGAGGTTACCCTGTCGACGACGAAGTCGTTCCTCTTCTGTGAGGCGAGAGCGCCCAATCTGCATAGGTTCGTCTGTCGTTACCGGAGACTGTGATGAAGAATCTTGTCGAGGCCTAGGATGATAACGTGGACTGGATCGCTCTGCCCTGGATTTCTCTAAACATCGCTCCCTGTAGCGTAGGTCAAGTTTGTTACAGAGAGAAATCAATTCATCCAGTTTAGTTGGCACATCCCGGATAGTTAAATCGTCCTTGATTCTCTCAGAAAGTCCATTCCAAAACGCGGCGATCAGGGCCTCCTTATTCCAGTTTAACTCTGAAGACAACGTGCGAAACTGAACAATATATTGATTGACAGGACGTAAACCTTGACGTAGACGGAGAATCTCCAAAGATGCTGAGGTGGTCCTGCCGGGTTCGTCAAAGATTCTCCGGAAAGAAGATACAAACTCTTTGTAATTAGAGAGGATAGGATCACCTCTCTCCCATAATGGTGATGCCCACTCCAGAGCCTGACCGGAGAGGAGGGCAATAATATATGCGACCTTAGAACGAGCTGATGGGAAACTGGCGGACATCAGTTCGAACTGGATCTCGCATTGATTCAGGAATCCCCTGCAAAGTTTTGGAGTTCCGTCAAACTTACTCGGAGAGGGTAACTGCAAGCGGGACGTAGGCAGCATCACAGGAGAAGCTGTAGTGGTAACTGGGACAACCGGAGTTGGAATCTGGACTTGAGACGTTTTAATTGCTGTATGAAGAGTCTCTAAACGGTCTGCCATAGTTTGCATAAACTGCACTATTTGTGTCTGTATAGACTCCTGGTTTTCCAGACGGGAAAGGATATTTGACGTAGCACCGCCTCCTGCGAATTGGTCACTTGACGGATCCATTTGGCCAGTGCTTACTGTCAGGTCCGGGTGTTTTTGTGAATCCGTTAACCTGGAACCAACCTCAGGTGTAGGTGCTGGGGTATGAAGAAAACAGGGAGGACGAAGGAAGTTCCGTTTCATATATTTATTAAAGTAACAATTCGGTAATGAGTTAAATGACTAGTTGTTAATCATCATTATACTGAAGTATTGCAGGAATGACAGAAATAATATGCAAGAGAAAACTCAGAAATAAATAAAAGAAATGTTCATGGAAACATATGCAAAAACAAGCTGAAGAATAAATGTTGAATTGTCCAAATATAAACAGGCTTTGATGCTGAACTGCAGATTGTGTTTAACTGGTTAATGCAGACATGGAGAATTAACTGTAAGAATTTGCAATGGAGTTTTAAGAGTTAACTGAGAGACTGTGAAGAATTATCCTTGTAATGACAACATAGAAAAAGTACTGAATTGGGTTACTTGCGGGTTCCGGAGATCACTGTGAAACTGTAGTAGATGGCAAGGTGATGAATGGGTTAAATGCAGAGTTGAACAAACGAACAGCTGAGGGAATTGGAATCCTCCAGACTTTGTATGATAGGCAGACAGACAGGGTAACCTCATGCAGGACACTGGGAATCCGAGTATTTCCAATAGGTGTGCAATTGACTGATAGCACAATGGAGAGCCGGTAGATCTTTGGCAGTGAAGGCTGCAAAACGGACCTCTGGGAACGGAGGCGATATCTGGACCACGGGAATCACACAGGAATGCACGGAGAGAGTTCAGAGCTAGAGCACAGCTTTGATACAACAAAGCACTGGCCCAGAGTGACATAATCCCAGCCTACTTAAAGGCAGCACAAGCACGGGATTGGCTTACACCTGCCCACAGGTGTTTTCACAAGTGCTCAGTATTAGCTATTTGGTCTCCAACATGGCCACCTCCTATACAGCAGACACACCGCAGTGCCTTAGGCCATTTGGTCCCCGCACTCACAGTTCCCAGACTCTGCATTACCTGTGCCATTGATCACGCCGTGTCCCCACACGGGCGCACAGCACCGCGAGCAACCGCACTGGCAACGGATGAACCCCAGAACCCGCAAAGGTGAGAGACCGGTTCGTGACACAGTCGTAGTGCCGCTTCTACACATAATGCCCACAGTAGTAGCGCCGCTAATACACATCTTACCCACAGTAGTACCACCCCTTAAACATAATGCCCACAGTATGCCGTTTAGAAACATAATGCCCCCAGTAGTAGTGCTGCTTATACATAATGCCCATAGTAGTGGAGCTGCTAACAAATATAATGCCTATTGTAGTAGTGCCGCTTATATGTAATGCCCCCAGTATGCCGCTTATACACATAATAGTAGTAGCGTCCCTTGGGTATTATTCAGCTTCAGTTGCAGTTTTGCTAAAATAACAAAACTGCTAACTGCTATCACTCACATGCTGGGGGTCGCCTAGCACAGGGCAAAACAATCCAGCATGCTAATGGAAGTCAGCGATGTGATCACAATTAAATTGCGATAACATCACTAAATAAGTGGAGCCCCCCGGGTGAAGGCAGTCGGGCTGCCACCATTTTCCTGTTTGCAGATACCGCGTTTGATGTCACACGGGTGCCTCAAACTCGCCCCGTTTCCAATGCCATGCCCCGGCAACGCCGACTCAACGGCAGAGGCATTCGCATCACTAAGATACAATCAAATTGTCCAGACTGCGCAATGCGATGCAATCTGATTAAGTCTCCTTAAACATGATGCCCATAGAATGAACACACACACACTAGAGATGAGCGCCTGAAATTTTTCGGGTTTTGTGTTTTGGTTTTGGGTTCGGTTCCGCGGCCGTGTTTTGGGTTCGAACGCGTTTTGGCAAAACCTCACCGAATTTTTTTTGTCGGATTCGGGTGTGTTTTGGATTCGGGTGTTTTTTTCCAAAAACACTAAAAAACAGCTTAAATCATAGAATTTGGGGGTCATTTTGATCCCAAAGTATTATTAACCTCAAAAACCATAATTTACACTCATTTTCAGTCTATTCTGAATACCTCACACCTCACAATATTATTTTTAGTCCTAAAATTTGCACCGAGGTCGCTGTGTGAGTAAGATAAGCGACCCTAGTGGCTGACACAAACACCGGGCCCATCTAGGAGTGGCACTGCAGTGTCACGCAGGATGTCCCTTCCAAAAAACCCTCCCCAAACAGCACATGACGCAAAGAAAAAAAGAGGCGCAATGAGGTAGCTGTGTGAGTAAGATTAGCGACCCTAGTGGCCGACACAAACACCGGGCCCATCTAGGAGTGGCACTGCAGTGTCACGCAGGATGGCCCTTCCAAAAAACCCTCCCCAAACAGCACATGACGCAAAGAAAAAAAGAGGCGCAATGAGGTAGCTGTGTGAGTAAGATTAGCGACCCTAGTGGCCGACACAAACACCGGGCCCATCTAGGAGTGGCACTGCAGTGTCACGCAGGATGGCCCTTCCAAAAAACCCTCCCCAAACAGCACATGACGCAAAGAAAAAAAGAGGCGCAATGAGGTAGCTGACTGTGTGAGTAAGATTAGCGACCCTAGTGGCCGACACAAACACCGGGCCCATCTAGGAGTGGCACTGCAGTGTCACGCAGGATGTCCCTTCCAAAAAACCCTCCCCAAACAGCACATGACGCAAAGAAAAAAAGAGGCGCAATGAGGTAGCTGTGTGAGTAAGATTAGCGACCCTAGTGGCCGACACAAACACCGGGCCCATCTAGGAGTGGCACTGCAGTGTCACGCAGGATGGCCCTTCCAAAAAACCCTCCCCAAACAGCACATGACGCAAAGAAAAAAAGAGGCGCAATGAGGTAGCTGTGTGAGTAAGATTAGCGACCCTAGTGGCCGACACAAACACCGGGCACATCTAGGAGTGGCACTGCAGTGTCACGCAGGATGTCCCTTCCAAAAAACCCTCCCCAAACAGCACATGACGCAAAGAAAAAAAGAGGCGCAATGAGGTAGCTGACTGTGTGAGTAAGATTAGCGACCCTAGTGGCCGACACAAACACCGGGCCCATCTAGGAGTGGCACTGCAGTGTCACGCAGGATGTCCCTTCCAAAAAACCCTCCCCAAACAGCACATGACGCAAAGAAAAAAAGAGGCGCAATGAGGTAGCTGACTGTGTGAGTAAGATTAGCGACCCTAGTGGCCGACACAAACACCGGGCCCATCTAGGAGTGGCACTGCAGTGTCACGCAGGATGTCCCTTCCAAAAAACCCTCCCCAAACAGCACATGACGCAAAGAAAAAAAGAGGCGCAATGAGGTAGCTGACTGTGTGAGTAAGATTAGCGACCCTAGTGGCCGACACAAACACCGGGCCCATCTAGGAGTGGCACTGCAGTGTCACGCAGGATGTCCCTTCCAAAAAACCCTCCCCAATCAGCACATGATGCAAAGAAAAAGAAAAGAAAAAAGAGGTGCAAGATGGAATTGTCCTTGGGCCCTCCCACCCACCCTTATGTTGTATAAACAAAACAGGACATGCACACTTTAACCAACCCATCATTTCAGTGACAGGGTCTGCCACACGACTGTGACTGATATGACGGGTTGGTTTGGACCCCCCCCAAAAAAGAAGCAATTAATCTCTCCTTGCACAAACTGGCTCTACAGAGGCAAGATGTCCACCTCATCTTCACCCTCCGATATATCACCGTGTACATCCCCCTCCTCACAGATTATCAATTCGTCCCCACTGGAATCCACCATCTCAGCTCCCTGTGTACTTTGTGGAGGCAATTGCTGCTGGTCAATGTCTCCGCGGAGGAATTGATTATAATTCATTTTAATGAACATCATCTTCTCCACATTTTCTGGATGTAACCTCGTACGCCGATTGCTGACAAGGTGAGCGGCGGCACTAAACACTCTTTCGGAGTACACACTTGTGGGAGGGCAACTTAGGTAGAATAAAGCCAGTTTGTGCAAGGGCCTCCAAATTGCCTCTTTTTCCTGCCAGTATAAGTACGGACTGTGTGACGTGCCTACTTGGATGCGGTCACTCATATAATCCTCCACCATTCTATCAATGTTGAGAGAATCATATGCAGTGACAGTAGACGACATGTCCGTAATCGTTGTCAGGTCCTTCAGTCCGGACCAGATGTCAGCATCAGCAGTCGCTCCAGACTGCCCTGCATCACCGCCAGCGGGTGGGCTCGGAATTCTGAGCCTTTTCCTCGCACCCCCAGTTGCGGGAGAATGTGAAGGAGGAGATGTTGACAGGTCGCGTTCCGCTTGACTTGACAATTTTGTCACCAGCAGGTCTTTCAACCCCAGCAGACCTGTGTCTGCCGGAAAGAGAGATCCAAGGTAGGCTTTAAATCTAGGATCGAGCACGGTGGCCAAAATGTAGTGCTCTGATTTCAACAGATTGACCACCCGTGAATCCTTGTTAAGCGAATTAAGGGCTGCATCCACAAGTCCCACATGCCTAGCGGAATCGCTCCGTGTTAGCTCCTCCTTCAATGCCTCCAGCTTCTTCTGCAAAAGCCTGATGAGGGGAATGACCTGACTCAGGCTGGCAGTGTCTGAACTGACTTCACGTGTGGCAAGTTCAAAGGGCATCAGAACCTTGCACAACGTTGAAATCATTCTCCACTGCACTTGAGACAGGTGCATTCCACCTACTATATCGTGCTCAATTGTATAGGCTTGAATGGCCTTTTGCTGCTCCTCCAACCTCTGAAGCATATAGAGGGTTGAATTCCACCTCGTTACCACTTCTTGCTTCAGATGATGGCAGGGCAGGTTCAGTAGTTTTTGGTGGTGCTCCAGTTTTCTGTACGTGGTGCCTGTACGCCGAAAGTGTCCCGCAATTCTTCTGGCCACCGACAGCATCTCTTGCACGCCCCTGTCGTTTTTTAAAAAATTCTGCACCACCAAATTCAAGGTATGTGCAAAACATGGGACGTGCTGGAATTGGCCCAGATTTAATGCACACACAATATTGCTGGCGTTGTCCGATGCCACAAATCCACAGGAGAGTCCAATTGGGGTAAGCCATTCCGCGATGATCTTCCTCAGTTGCCGTAAGAGGTTTTCAGCTGTGTGCGTATTCTGGAAAGCGGTGATACAAAGCGTAGCCTGCCTAGGAAAGAGTTGGCGTTTGCGAGATGCTGCTACTGGTGCCGCCGCTGCTGTTCTTGCGGCGGGAGTCCATACATCTACCCAGTGGGCTGTCACAGTCATATAGTCCTGACCCTGCCCTGCTCCACTTGTCCACATGTCCGTGGTTAAGTGGACATTGGGTACAGCTGCATTTTTTAGGACACTGGTGACTCTTTTTCTGAGGTCTGTGTACATTTTCGGTATCGCCTGCCTAGAGAAATGGAACCTAGATGGTATTTGGTACCGGGGACACAGTACCTCCAACAAGTCTCTAGTTGGCTCTGCAGTAATGATGGATACCGGAACCACGTTTCTCACCACCCAGGATGCCAAGGCCTCAGTTATCCGCTTTGCAGTAGGATGACTGCTGTGATATTTCATCTTCCTCGCAAAGGACTGTTGAACAGTCAATTGCTTACTGGAAGTAGTACAAGTGGGCTTACGACTTCCCCTCTGGGATGACCATCGACTCCCAGCGGCAACAACAGCAGCGCCAGCAGCAGTAGGCGTTACACGCAAGGATGCATCGGAGGAATCCCAGGCAGGAGAGGACTCGTCAGAATTGCCAGTGACATGGCCTGCAGGACTATTGGCATTCCTGGGGAAGGAGGAAATTGACACTGAGGGAGTTGGTGGGGTGGTTTGCGTGAGCTTGGTTACAAGAGGAAGGGATTTACTGGTCAGTGGACTGCTTCCGCTGTCACCCAAAGTTTTTGAACTTGTCACTGACTTATTATGAATGCGCTGCAGGTGACGTATAAGGGAGGATGTTCCGAGGTGGTTAACGTCCTTACCCCTACTTATTACAGCTTGACAAAGGGAACACACGGCTTGACACCTGTTGTCCGCATTTCTGGTGAAATACCTCCACACCGAAGAGCTGATTTTTTTGGTATTTTCACCTGGCATGTCAACGGCCATATTCCTCCCACGGACAACAGGTGTCTCCCCGGGTGCCTGACTTAAACAAACCACCTCACCATCAGAATCCTCCTGGTCAATTTCCTCCCCAGCGCCAGCAACACCCATATCCTCCTCATCCTGGTGTACTTCAACACTGACATCTTCAATCTGACTATCAGGAACTGGACTGCGGGTGCTCCTTCCAGCACTTGCAGGGGGCGTGCAAATGGTGGAAGGCGCATGCTCTTCACGTCCAGTGTTGGGAAGGTCAGGCATCGCAACCGACACAATTGGACTCTCCTTGTGGATTTGGGATTTCAAAGAACGCACAGTTCTTTGCGGTGCTTTTGCCAGCTTGAGTCTTTTCAGTTTTCTAGCGAGAGGCTGAGTGCTTCCATCCTCATGTGAAGCTGAACCACTAGCCATGAACATAGGCCAGGGCCTCAGCCGTTCCTTGCCACTCCGTGTGGTAAATGGCATATTGGCAAGTTTACGCTTCTCCTCCGACAATTTTATTTTAGGTTTTGGAGTCCTTTTTTTACTGATATTTGGTGTTTTGGTTTTGACATGCTCTGTACTATGCCATTGGGCATCGGCCTTGGCAGACGACGTTGCTGGCATTTCATCGTCTCGGCCATGACTAGTGGCAGCAGCTTCAGCACGAGGTGGAAGTGGATCTTGATCTTTCCCTAATTTTGGAACCTCAACATTTTTGTTCTCCATATTTTAATAGGCACAACTAAAAGGCACCTCAGGTAAACAATGGAGATGGATGGATTGGATACTAGTATACAATTATGGACGGGCTGCCGAGTGCCGACACAGAGGTAGCCACAGCCGTGAACTACCGCACTGTACTGTGTCTGCTGCTAATATATAGACTGGTTGATAAAGAGATAGTATACTCGTAACTAGGATGTATGTATAAAGAAAGAAAAAAAACCACGGTTAGGTGGTATATACAATTATGGACGGGCTGCCGAGTGCCGACACAGAGGTAGCCACAGCCGTGAACAACCGCACTGTACTGTGTCTGCTGCTAATATATAGACTGGTTGATAAAGAGATAGTATACTCGTAACTAGTATGTATGTATAAAGAAAGAAAAAAAAACCACGGTTAGGTGGTATATACAATTATGGACGGGCTGCCGAGTGCCGACACAGAGGTAGCCACAGCCGTGAACTACCGCACTGTACTGTGTCTGCTGCTAATATATAGACTGGTTGATAAAGAGATAGTATACTCGTAACTAGTATGTATGTATAAAGAAAGAAAAAAAAACCACGGTTAGGTGGTATATACAATTATGGACGGGCTGCCGAGTGCCGACACAGAGGTAGCCACAGCCGTGAACTACCGCACTGTACTGTGTCTGCTGCTAATATATAGACTGGTTGATAAAGAGATAGTATACTCGTAACTAGTATGTATGTATAAAGAAAGAAAAAAAAACCACGGTTAGGTGGTATATACAATTATGGACGGGCTGCCGAGTGCCGACACAGAGGTAGCCACAGCCGTGAACTACCGCACTGTACTGTGTCTGCTGCTAATATATAGACTGGTTGATAAAGAGATAGTATACTCGTAACTAGTATGTATGTATAAAGAAAGAAAAAAAAACCACGGTTAGGTGGTATATACAATTATGGACGGGCTGCCGAGTGCCGACACAGAGGTAGCCACAGCCGTGAACTACCGCACTGTACTGTGTCTGCTGCTAATATATAGACTGGTTGATAAAGAGATAGTATACTCGTAACTAGTATGTATGTATAAAGAAAGAAAAAAAAACCACGGTTAGGTGGTATATACAATTATGGACGGGCTGCCGAGTGCCGACACAGAGGTAGCCACAGCCGTGAACTACCGCACTGTACTGTGTCTGCTGCTAATATATAGACTGGTTGATAAAGAGATAGTATACTCGTAACTAGTATGTATGTATAAAGAAAGAAAAAAAAACCACGGTTAGGTGGTATATACAATTATGGACGGGCTGCCGAGTGCCGACACAGAGGTAGCCACAGCCGTGAACTACCGCACTGTACTGTGTCTGCTGCTAATATATAGACTGGTTGATAAAGAGATAGTATACTCGTAACTAGTATGTATGTATAAAGAAAGAAAAAAAAACCACGGTTAGGTGGTATATACAATTATGGACGGGCTGCCAAGTGCCGACACAGAGGTAGCCACAGCCGTGAACTACCGCACTGTACTGTGTCTGCTGCTAATATATAGACTGGTTGATAAAGAGATAGTATACTCGTAACTAGTATGTATGTATAAAGAAAGAAAAAAAAACCACGGTTAGGTGGTATATACAATTATGGACGGGCTGCCGAGTGCCGACACAGAGGTAGCCACAGCCGTGAACTACCGCACTGTACTGTGTCTGCTGCTAATATATAGACTGGTTGATAAAGAGATAGTATACTCGTAACTAGTATGTATGTATAAAGAAAGAAAAAAAAACCACGGTTAGGTGGTATATACAATTATGGACGGGCTGCCGAGTGCCGACACAGAGGTAGCCACAGCCGTGAACTACCGCACTGTACTGTGTCTGCTGCTAATATATAGACTGGTTGATAAAGAGATAGTATACTCGTAACTAGTATGTATGTATAAAGAAAGAAAAAAAAACCACGGTTAGGTCACTGGTATATACAATTATGGACGGGCTGCCGAGTGCCGACACAGAGGTAGCCACAGCCGTGAACTACCGCACTGTACTGTGTCTGCTGCTAATATAGACTGGTTGATAAAGAGATAGTATACTACTAATATTATATACTGGTGGTCAGGTCACTGGTCACTAGTCACACTGGCAGTGGCACTCCTGCAGCAAAAGTGTGCACTGTTTAATTTTAATATAATATTATGTACTCCTGGCTCCTGCTATAACCTATAACTGGCACTGCAGTAGTGCTCCCCAGTCTCCCCCACAATTATAAGCTGTGTGAGCTGAGCAGTCAGACAGATATATAATATATATAGATGATGCAGCACACTGGCCTGAGCCTGAGCAGTGCACACAGATATGGTATGTGACTGAGTCACTGTGTGCTGTGTATCGCTTTTTTCAGGCAGAGAACGGATTATAAATAAAAGTGGTGGTCACTGGTCACTATCAGCAAAACTCTGCACTGTACACTACTGAGTACTCCTAATGCTCCCCAAAATTAGTAAATCAAGTGTCTCTCTAATCTATTCTAATTCTAAACGGAGAGGACGCCAGCCACGTCCTCTCCCTATCAATCTCAATGCACGTGTGAAAATGGCGGCGACGCGCGGCTCCTTATATAGAATCCGAGTCTCGCGATAGAATCCGAGCCTCGCGAGAATCCGACAGCGTCATGATGACGTTCGGGCGCGCTCGGGTTAACCGAGCAAGGCGGGAAGATCCGAGTCGCTCGGACCCGTGAAAAAAAACATGAAGTTCTGGCGGGTTCGGATTCAGAGAAACCGAACCCGCTCATCTCTAACACACACACACACACACACACACACAGACACACACACACACACACACACACACACACACACACACACACACACACACACACACACACACTACTAGTACTACTACTTTCTCATTCTATTTACCTCAGTCTGGCTTGCTGGATCTGTTTCCTCTCCCTCTGTGCAGCAGCCTGGTCCCATGTAGCTCCGCCCCCTCTGTCCCATGTAGCTCCACCTTCTCTTCAGGCCTTGCACACTGCCGCTCTAAAAGGGGTGGTTGTTTCAAGCTGACGGCGCCGCGGACTGTCCTACAGTGTAACAGGTGCAGCAGCCAGCAGAAGCAGGGGACTGGCGCAGAAGCATGGATGCAGAGCGGGGAGAGTGCCTCTCCAGCTTGGCGCCTCCCTGTTTTGCATCCCTTTGCTGAGCAGGTAGCGCTGGGCCTTGTTACAAGTGACAATCAGCAAGACCCATTCTTCTCTGAGCTTCCAAATGCAACTGCAGAATAATAATTAAAGAAAATTTTCTTTCTAAACATGCAAAAATGCATCTATTTTTCACAAATGCCATTTTGTGATGTAATGCAGGAGCACCGAGATGCAGGGCATGTAAAAAGTGCCAGAGTATGCACAGTAAGGATCAGGATACAGTCATTTCTGGATCCGGGGCTAGCCAAAGAGGTACAGCCAAAGTGATGTGTAAATGCTCCATTCACTGGCATGCTAGCCCTTCACAGCTGCACAGCATATACACTTGCATACTTACCTACATTTGAAGTTTCGCCTCCAGTAGAAGCCCGGAGAAGAGATGCAGTAGGCGGAGATGGTTGTATCATTAAGCCCCAACCCTTGTGTTAAAATGCTGAGATTCACGCATATTTTAATAGGGGTGGGAATAATATCACACAATTATCATTAGAATCCCATCTCTTCGCCCAGCCCCCTCCTCATAGACAGTGGTTTCACAGTATTTATCTTCTCATTGTACCCACTTCACTGGGAAGTGGGTGGGATGCGGGAGGGGTGCCCACTCTTCCAAGGGAAAGTATTTACTTGTGTCTCCTTCCATCTAAAGAGGGGGAATGAAGGTGTGCAGAGATGCGTACAATCAGCAGTGGATTGCAATGGAAAACTAGCGCAGGAAATTTATGGAAGCAGCCCTAATGGGGGTGGGAGCAAACAGAAAATGTTTTAAAAAATATACTAATAAATTAGTATATTCTTTCCGGGCGCTTTAACAGAGCTGATTTCTTGAGCGGCTGTTAGATTAGGGTGATAGTCAGTCACCACATGTGGCAAAGCAAGCAAAAGGATAAAAACAGCGCTACCAGGTGCTAATATTCATACAAATATGCAAATTTTAATAAATGATATTAAGTACCATAAACACATACACATAAAATCAAATAAACATCAAATACAAATAAAATAAGCCTCAATGCCAGTAATATGACCAAAGTGATTTTCCATGGACTCTATAAAGGCCAAGTGATGATTGAGAATGTTCCAGTGCTTTAACATGAAATAACCATGCACGGATAACCGGTTTATAATTACCAGGTCCCAAGTGGAAAGATAGCCGGGTATTCCACCTAGCGAGGTGAAGATGATTCTGTCCTACGCCAATGTAAATGGTGGTTCTCCCCTTTTATTCAACGTCCACATAAACGGATTCTGGATCGGTCTCCGATAAAGCTGCCAAACAGACAGTGAAACGCGTTAGGTTGCCAGCCTATGACCAGGACGTCGCCAGGCCATGATTGGGACCATCTGCAGTGGTCCATGGAATCGACCATCCATTGCTTTTTATAAATTTGGACATTTATGTTTGGGATGACCCACAGTGGTAGACATAGCCGTGCGCAGCACATTTTATTAGGGGGTGCACCGTTGGAGGGTGTGTGTCTAGCACCGCCTTTTGGGCGTGTCTAGCACCATCTATTGATGGTCAATACAATATAAAATATCCACCCTTGTACCAATCCTAATAAAGCAGATACATTGTCAGATATTGTGGTGTGCACCAAACAAACACCCCTGAAGGCACTCACTGCAATTACACTGCTCCTCCTCAGCCTGGTCTGGATCCCCCTCTCTTTCCCCTGCAAGTTGCAGCAGCTTACTTACAAGTCAGTCACTCCCTGACACTGACAGTCGCAGACTAGTTACTGCCGCTGCTGGAAAAACTTGTGACGTGTCAATGCTGCTGCCGACCGCCTGCCAGTATTGCATTTGTCTTCCTGGAATGCTGGCTGAATGCTGCTCCTCATCAGTGGCTGGCGTTGGCATAGAATAGAAGGAGAGAGGTGGGCGTGTGACGGGTGGGCGTGCGAGCAGCATGACGTCATCACGTCACATCATGCAATTTTTGTACATGGAGATGGAGCCGGGAGTTTGAAAGCCGGTGGCAGTGGCACCCTTCATTAACCCAGGCGTCTGGTCAGTAATGCAGTCCTGACAGGGTGCAACGCAGAGGGGACAGTTATCAGCCTCGGCATGTGAGATCGGGGTGCCGGATATTAGGGGGTGCCTGTGCGCACCAGGCACCCACCCTGCGCACACCTATGGTGGTAGCTCTTACCCATTCAATATTCACCCATCCGGAGACCGATCCAGAATCCGTTTATGTGGACGTTTAATAAAAGGGGAGAACCACCATTTACATTGGCGTAGGACAGAATCATCTTCACCTCGCTAGGTGGAATACCCGGCTATCTTTCCACTTGGGACCTGGTAATTATAAACCGGTTATCCGTGCATGGTCATTGCATGTTAAAGCATTGGAACATTCTCAATCATCACTTGGCCTTTATAGAGTCCATGGAAAATCACTTTGGTCATATTACTGGCATTGAGGCTTATTTTATTTGTATTTGATGTTTATTTGATTTTATGTGTATGTGTTTATGGTATTTAATATCATTTATTAAAATTTGCATATTTGTATGAATATTAGCACCTGGTAGCACTGTTTTTATCCTTTTGCTTGCTAATGGGGGTGGGGTCTGTTGTGGGGTTGGAATCTGTTGAGAGGGGAGGGATTCCTCCTCATAGGGTCACATTCTGAGTTGGGCGCAGTTGCGGCCTTCCTTGCATCTTTTGCTGCAGTTGCATCTGTGACTTTATGCTAATGACTCTACAATGCCCTTCCCTGGTGTACATCCATGTATCCACATATGCAATTACACTTTCAGAGTCTACAGATGCTGCAGTCATGCTTTGTGCGTCTTTGGACGCCACCATCTGTCGCACCATTGTAACTTTCTCCAGTGCTATGCTAGGTGCAGATCATCTGTCTGAGTATGGCCTCCAATGTGAGCAATTCAATCTCTCTATACGTAACCATTTTCAGCAACACTATGTTATACTGTGTCTGCATCTGATTAGCCAACCCTTTGTAACCACACCGGAATGCCCAACACATTTCTAAAACACTACTCATTGCGTGTTTCTGACTCTGTACTGCAACTCAGACACAAGCGGAGATGAAAAACATTACACAAAAAAATAAAACACATTGGCCCCCACAGGAAACAGTAAAATACACAGGGGAATTTTTTTTTAAAATAATATAGCTTTTGGTATTACAGTTTTTTTCAAATTTCCACTGCTGTTTTAAAGGCCCAGTGACAGCAAGAGGTTTTATAATGATTGGCTGTAACATCTATATATTCATTTATTTATTAACATTTATGTAGCGCTAGCATATTCCAATGCATTTTCTTTCAAAGTCGGGCAGGGGCGGATTGGGAACTGAAAGTGGCTGTGGAAAAATTTGAAGAAGTAACAGAGGTATACTGTGTAACCATGGCGACAGCACCACTCCTCACATGTCAACAAACAAAACATGCCCCACATGCACATCAGCCCACCAGAGATCTTCCCTGTGAGCCCTATGGGCACTCCCCACCTAGGTACAATGAGTGCTACACAATTAGATGTGCGCCATTTACCATCAGTGTCTCTTCTGTGTGAACTCGTAATGATAATGATGACCAGTAGCAGCACCTCTCCCTCATTGTTCTTGCAGCTATATTATTAATTATACCAAGTTGCAGCTGTGTGTTTGCAATTCATAATTGACAAATCCATTTGGATTATTGCAGGAAAGCGCCACATTTAATATTTAAAGGCCTAAACAAGGAATATTATTTTCTAGATTTGTATTATTTAGAGAACTAAAAGATGAATTTTGGCAATCTACAAAGCAGGATTTTCCAGCCCGTAACAGTGAGATAATACATGTAGAAAATACAAATTCCGCCTAATGACTTTATAAACAATCCTTGAATATTAATGAGTACTCAGCGTAATGAATAACCTAAGAGAGAAAGGAATTTTTCCTCTTCCTCCCCTGAACCAAACAACAGTGAACACATAATAGAAGCACTTGGTATGTAGATTGCCCCTGAAATGAGTCATACGCTGAGCCGGCTATTATTCATGTCATCAGTGTACAACATTGTTACTATTCTTCTTTTCTGTAAAATGGTTCATTTACAGTTCACTAAAGTATGGTCACTCAATTGCACCAGGAACAATATACAAGGAATCGTTCTTGACATACATGATTATGGAGAGAGACCACAACACTTTTGCATATTGTACCTTATAGAGATTTTTGAGCATATTTATCACAATTCCCATCTCAGATGCGGATGTGATAAATTTGCAGAAATTCACAATGTGGTATTTGAATACATCGCAAAAATGTATCAAATTATTGCATGTAGGGACCGCACTTGCAAGAAAGCTCTGTCCCTGTAAATCCCCTCCAAAAACTTTTCAGGGTGTGAGAGTGTGTCTGTGCATGCGCAGTGCCACCAGCTAACACTAAGGGTGTGTACACACGATGAGATCCCTGCTATGTTCGATTTTGACTATGCGATTTCCCTTGAACTCCCCCAGAGCCCAGATAGCACAGATAGGACAGATTTTGACTATCTGTGCTTGAGATTTTGTCTATGTACGATTTTGACTAAGTGCCAATTTTGACTATACTTTGTACTAGATTGTACACTAGATAGTCAAGATCGACTTGCCTGCACAGTCTATCTAGCCTTACGATACTGACCCCACGGGAGCGCGCATCGGGATCGAATCTGTATTGCAAGCTGCCTAACACCTTGAGATATGCACTAACTTTTCATGAGATTTTGACTATATAGTCAAAATCTTACAGATTTATCTAACCGTGTTATAGGCCCTACACACTGGCCGATATTCTGAAAGATATGAACAATCTCGTTCATAAATGAACGAGAACTCATTCATATCTTTCAGTGTGGAGACTCCAGCGATGAACGATGCGCGGCCCCGCGCTCGTTCATCGCTGGTCTCCCGTCGGCTGTGCATGCAGGCCAATATGGACGATCTCGTCCATATTTGCCTGCACTTCAATGCAGCCGCGTGACGGGGGGAGTGAAGAAACTTCACTCCCCCCCCCGCCGCCGGGTCGCTCTTCGGCCGTATCGGCCGTCGGGCACCTCGGCGGCGCATCGGGAAATGAGTAGGGCCCATTAGTTAGTTCTGATCACTGATCTGCTGATATAGTGAAATGCCTCTTGAGCTGGTCAGCTGAACCCTGTGCTCCATCTCTGTGACCCATCTGCTCTGTGCTCTAAACTGAGATACCATCTGGGAGCTTCCCTAAATCTCACTGCATAGCACAAGAGCAGATGACCAGGGTCACAGAAGGAGCACAGCAATCAGCTGATTGTCTCACAGCAGTGATTCCTCTGATCACTAATCCCTGAATAGAGGTAAGTTTTTGGTTTCTTTTTAACTATTTATTATACACTCTGATCAGACTGTGGTCTGTCAGACACACATGGGTGATCACAGAAGGGGACTTCGGAGGGGCAGAGCAGGAGTAGGGGAAACAGGGCAGGGGTGTGGTGGGGAGCCTGAATAACACCATCTGAAGATTATTATTATTATTATTATTATTATTATTGTATCTCAAAGCTCCCACCATTATTTTTTCAACATTTCTTTAGTACATTTGAAACAGACCACATTTCCCATTATACGTATGGGAAATGTGATCATCTTACTAAAAGAATGCAAAATTAAGAGCTTGGAGAAGTTTTTTATGACAACTCCTCCAAAACGCACTGTGATACTAAAATAATGTGTAAAGGGTGCAAAAACACTTGTTTTCACATTATTTTAGCAATTGAAAGATTGATAAATATGTCTGTATCCTTATATGGGTATAGTGAAGATTAATGTATTTATTCAGCAAAGTAGGCTCTTGTCAGGTTCCAATTACTAGAATTTCATTGTGACCCATCATCTTACATATCATGTTTATAGGAGCAAAGGTTGCATGAGCAGGAAGCGAAAATAAGCATCCTTACAGTGTCGCTTTTAATGCCTGGGAACTGTTATTATGATTGACAGATACACTTTTATTATTAATATGGGTCCAATAAGCGAAAGTTAAGAGATGGGTTCTAGTTTAGTTGATATTTCCATTCTTATAGGAAGTCATCCTATTCCCAATTTGGATTTCCTACCCACCCTTCCCTTTTCCTGTTCTATTTCACATTATGTTGCTATATATTGTATTTCACTAACATTTATCTTTTAGAGGAGGTGCCACACATTGGTAAGGCACTGGTCAGGGGTGGGTCTGGTCTCTGAAAGGTTGCGCCAAGGGCATCGCATGGCAGTGACTTCTTGCCAAACTGAAATTATTAATAGCTAATTAAGTATCTTTTTAGCTGTTTAAAGGGTCTAAAAAGAAACTCAGAGATCCAACTTAGGCAGCTTTTAAGAGTTTGGGGTTTTTACACAATTTAAATGCCAAGTAGACCCTATTTTTCAGTTATATATATATATATCAACGGTTGACCAATATACAGTACCTAACTAAGTGCATTATGCTCTGCAATATATGACTGTATGTAAGTTGTCCAAGTGGAGGCTCAAGAGTATAGTTGCTGACTTTCTGGCTGCCAGCCAGGTTGTCACTGCAATAGTAGGGACCCATGGTTAGAAACTCTGTGCCCAGCCACCATAAAGGCTTGGCTACTTCACTTGGTGAGTGGGCAGATAGCGGCTGGTTCTGGGAGACTTTCCTACGCTTATGGACGACCGGGAGCTCAACCCAATTTTCGAGAGCCACCCGGCCATTCAGGATGATTAGACAAGTATGCTCCGGAGTCTGCTCCCGCTGCAGGAGTAAAGGTTGACCTGTGCTGATGCCACATTGAGGTGCACGTGGAGGAGGCACACACACACAGCTGGCATAGCCAGGGGGTTAGTGCTGAAAAGAGAGGGATATCCACCTGCCAAAAGTTTTCCCGGGCCCCCCAAGACTCCAATCTGTTTCTGTTTTCCAGGCCACCTAGCAGGTGCACAGATGCATTGACAACTATCACATTTCAAAAATCTGCAAGTGACTTGGAAAAAATGAACTGTTTGCGTTCCCGAGGACTAAGTTTGAGAAACACTGTTCTAGATACCCAGTTCCTGGTACTGGCTGGCTCCAACCCCTGATGTCATATGCAAAAGGAAGGTTGTATTAAAGCCCTGTTATGGTTCTGGATCCCATGCCCCTGTGCTATCGATTGAGTAATTAATACAAATATTATGTCACGTCACAGCTGGGTACATGATCATCGACCTGATCACCTGATATTGGCTGATCGGCCCGATGATTGTATACGTGTGTATGCAGGATTGTTAACTGATAAACAGCTTAAAATGCTCCTACAAATGTCGGATTGGGAGGTCGTATATTATCTGCTCTTTAATATTTTAGATGCCGACTTCCCTATTTCTAGCTCTGTGTGTATGGGGGTCACTGGGGGTCAACCTGGGTACACAATACGCAGCTGACTGGGAGCATTTAACCCAATCAGCTGAGTGATCGCAAAGGTGTGTGCCTATCTTAACTTGAATGTCAGACGTGCTAAGTAAATCTTTTTTTTTTTCCATTTCTTGTAGAATACACAGAAATATCTTTTTCATAGATGGAATGTGTAAAAGCACGAATCTCTGTAACAAATAGCAGGAAAAGAAGTTAAATCCAAAACTTCGCTGCACAATACCTAGTCCAGTGAGTGGCTTGTTGTAATACTGGTATGACAACAAATTACCATATTATATTATTTATAGGCAAACAGAGGATATACACAGCACATATGTCCAGTAAACTGGATCAAATCATATATTGTACGATACTGCTGAAAATTAATTGGTTGCACATTGCCATCTGTATTAGTAAATACCCTCGTCCACAAACGTGCACTTTGAAATACGAAACTGTTGTAGCATTTCAGTAAGAAAGACCTTGGTTACCAAAGGAGAAATGCTTGGGGTGAGGTTATTTCAACCGTGTATATAAAAATGTATAATGTAGTGGTTTGTACAGTTTAACAATGTGACTGGTCACAGTAAAATGAGCTGCAAACATCTCACAGGTGCTAATCATATGGGTATGTACCAAATAACTAGCGACAAGTTAGCAGAGTTAGTGAAATCACCAAAGTGTTTTACACATCTGGTGTAGGATTACATTTCATGGAATTAGCATCACATTTTATATTTTATATACACTAATTACATACCGATATATCTTTAAAGACAAAGCACATTTATTTTTTAATATTCTTTGAAAAGTATTGCCATATGTCCAAGATGAAACAAATTGAGATTTTGGAGGCAAGGAAAATGTAGGGCACTAAAGGGTTCCAGAACCTTATCTCATTCCTTCACTGCCCTCTACATTGGAGAGTCCTAAAGTTTAGAAATGCCCAACCTCTTACTATGACAGGTCTATTCCTGATATTTTTTCCTGATGTGATAACTGCTGACAGAGAAGACCCCAGAAATTTTCCTACCAACTGTGTGATGCATCTGGAGGCTGGCATGTCCAGCATCCTGCCCAATCTAACATGCTATATCATGTAGTCAGGGTCTGGCCTAACAAATTTGATGACAGCGTGTCTTATTCTACACAGTCTCTGCACATTCCCTGATTTAGTTTTGTTCCCTAGGCCGCCTTTATTGGGTCAACCTCTCATTCCTATCCATCCTTGTAGTCCTTGAAATTGAATTATTTGTCTGTAATGGTAGGAAAGTGTCCACCAAAGCATTGACTTCCCCCACCCCCAACACACATACAGATGCATTAATAGAAGTGAGAAAGTAAGAGCTTGTTGCCTCTACAGTTTGGCCACCGTAGACCTGCTGAGCCTCCGTACTGTAAATCTGGGCCTGATCCAACACTACAATTAAAAATATTGAGGAGATCTTTGGGAAATTTAGGGTTTACACTAAAAAGTATTTCAAGTTACTGCAACATTTTGATGGTGGCAGTGTTAGGTTTTATTTCGGAAATTTAAATTAAAGTTTATTAAGTTGAAATAGTCATATTTGGGATTTCAAAAGAAATTAAGAGACAAGTGGGAATACATTTGTTATTATAGGTTGCCATGGACAAAGCACAGATTTAATATGTGATAACGCATGTTGAAGTGGAAAGTCTACTGTAGCAGCTGCTGGTGAATGAGAACCAGAACGCCAGTAACCATTTGGGACTCACAGCGTATAATGAAACAGATGTGGTAGGAAAAAATGTATTACATTGCACTAAAGAAAATGACATTCACAGTATGTGAATATAATTTAAACGAGCAATGTTAGCATTGGCACTATCTTACCATGGGCGTCACTGAAAATATTCTTGCAGTGACTTCAGCTGCTTCTATAGGAAGATTCCTTTGGGCATTGTGTCATTTGTGATAAATTCACCGACTGACTCTTCAATCCATTGTTATTAACTGGCAACCATTTAATAAAACTGCTGGTGTGTTAAATTCATCTAGTGGCATTTTTAAATATTGAAATGTTTTGACCTCCTACCAGTTACAAAACCAACACATCTTTAAAATATGTACACAAAGGTATTGTATTCAAGAATCCTATTCCTTATTATGCATTGTTTAAGGAGAACTTTAGTTATAACATTTGTTTGACAATAAATCTCCAAAAGGAATAATGTCACTAGAATTACACCCACAGGACCACCATTATTTGCACTATATTTATACCTGACTCCACCCTGCTTGTTATACTTTCCAGGCGTAATGGTCTGGGGATACTTGACTTCTTAACTGCCTGGAATAGCCACTGTGGTCTCTAGTTACTTTACTAGTCCACAAGAGGTACCTCTAAACCGGTGGTTCTCAAACTCGGTCCTCAGGACCCCACACAGTGCATGTTTTGCAGGTAACCCAGCAAGTGCACAGGGGTATTCATTATTCACTGACACATTTTAAAAGGTCCGCAGGTGGAGCTAATTATTTCACTTGTGATTCTGTGAGGAGACCTGCAAAACATGCACTGTGTGGTGTCCTGAGGACCGAGTTTGAGAACCTGTGCTCTAAACGATCTAAGTGTGAAAGGGTGAAGAGTCCTATTGCCGGCTTAAACGGCATATTAGTTATATATTAAATATCTGACAAAGTCATGGATATATCACAGAGAAGCGCGTTAGCTTGATTAGCAGACACACTCCAGGATTTCCTGTCCTCACCAGTAAATGGACTTTTAACAATAGCAACATTGGCACTTTGTGCCTAATTTAGAAAGAGTAGCAGATTCTGCTACTCTTGCAATTGCATCCTGGGGGCCGTCCATCGCAGGGCAAGGCCACCGAGCATGCTACCCGCCACCCACCAACTGCAATCACAAACTAATTGCAATTGTATGCAATAAGAACTTGGTTGCAGAATTTATGTAAGTCCCACCGCCATTTTCAGCTGCCCCAAAAAGGCAGCCAACATGTCCCTGTTTCCTGGCACTGTCCCAAAAATGCTCCATCGCCAAATGGGACCTCTAGCGTCTGTCTCCAGCTCCATGGCAGACATTTTAGGTGGGCTTTTTTTTTACATGGCAGACACCCGGCAGCTCCCGGAGCTCTCTGCAGAGCAGGAAACCCCTTGACAATGATCAGGACACCGCTTGGCAATTATCATAAGACCACTGTCAGCGAGCAGGGAAACTCCTTGGTAATGAGCTGAAAACCCCTTGGCAACAAGTAAGAAACCCTTTGGCAATGAGCATGAGATCCCTGGCAGCAAGCAGGGAAACCCCTGGCAATGAGCATGAAACCCCTGGCAATGAGTATGGAACCCTTGGCAATGAGCATGAGACCCCTGACAATGAGTAGGTCCTTTAAAACAAAAGTAATTAGAAGCCTTACTGTGAGGCATAATTTGTAAGGGGCACTATTGTGTGTGGGGCATAACTGTGTGTGGTATAATGTGTAATGGGCATCATGGTGGTTGGCATAATATGTAATGGGCCTTACAGTGTGTGGCATAACGTGTAATGGGCATTATGGTTTGTCATTGTGTAGTGGGTATTACGGTGTGTGGAATAATGTATAATGGACATTATGGCGTGCGGTATATTATGTAATGGGCAATATAGTATGTGGCATAATATGTAGTGGGCATTATAGTGTATGGCATAATGTGTAATGGGCATTATGGTGTGGCATATTGTGTAATGGGTGATACGGTATGTGGCAAATAGTGTAATAGGCATTATGGTGTGTCATTGTGTAATGGCCATTATGATGTGTGGCATAATGTGTAATGGCCATTACAGTGTGTGGCATATTGTGTAATAGGCATTATGGTGTGTGGCATATTGTGTAATGCCCATTATGGTGTGTGGCATATTGTGTAAGGGGCATAACTATAAGGATGAAAAATGACAAATAATGTAAGGAGCATGAATCAGAATTTTTATTTTTCCTGTGGTGGCCAATGTCTGGGCGTGCAGGTTGCAAAACTGGAGTATGAGATAGTCTTTTCCTGCAAGGCCATGCCCCTTACAGTGAGGTCACACCCCTTTTTTAGGCGTGCATGCTTTATTCTTACATAGGAAAAGTCTTTATTCTAACAAGGTGCCTTACCCACTATAACTCCTCTCACATAACCCACAGCTCCGCCCACCGCTGCCCACCCCCGGGAGTTGATGAACCTATATTTCTACAAAAATAGCACTTATTTATCAAGGAATACCTTCACTCCACCAAATTCCACCCATAAACCATACCTCCCAACATGACCCATTCCAGGAGGGACAAAATGCTCTGTTCCTGGACTTCCCCTTAAATTTATGATTGCAATCAACTGTGTTGAAACATCTTTGTTGTCAATTAACCTGTTCAACACTTGTGACAGCAATCCTAAATTAAGAGGGATGTCCAGGAACAGAGCATTTGTTTCTCCTGGAATGGGTCATATTGGGAGGTACTGTATGCATAAATCAATGCAAATTGTGCTATAGTGGAAATGTAGAACACCTTGGCAGTTTCTGCAAATTACCTCCACTGAAAACAGATTTCATTTATATTACCTTTTTGTTTCAAATTTGTTTTAAAGTTTATAAATTTTGAAATAATAAAACATCTGGATTTTAAAAATACAAACCAGATACAGGGAAACTGTATTTTTGTCATACACTCAATGCAAAATTGTTCAAGCAGTGATGTACTGAAGGTTCACTGGTGCGTAATACACATTATTTCAATTGCAGTGAAGAGTTTTACTTGATACAGTAATTGCAAGATCTCCGCAGACTTTATCCAAGGGCTGTTTTTTCAGTTATTACTTGCCAGGATTATTTGACCTCTCTTGCAATAGCTGAAGACATTATTCCTCAATTTTTCTGCCACTGTAACTTTCCCTGAGATCTTGAGGTATATTTACTAACAGACTTGGTTGTTACTGATACATTTCTACACAAATTACATTTTAGCAATGATTAATACCAGAGCTTAAAGGATAATTAAATCATTAAATAATATTGTTAATAAAGCTTATATTAGCACAAAAGTGTGTCTGTGGTTCCCTTTTATTATCGGGACTCCAGAAATACTTTTTTATTGAATCTTCTCTGAATCACAGTTATCAGTTTTCTAGCTTTATAAATAAAATGCAGCTGTGGTGCAATTACTGTAGCAATAAACTACATCTCTCTTCTTTGCGACTTTACAACACTGAACAGTGGGGGTTATTCAGGTTTGTCAGCGAACCAAAAAAACACACTAATGGGCAAAACCATTTTGCACTATAGGTGGGGCAGATGTAACATGTGCAGAGAGAGTTAGATTTGGGTGGGTGATATTGTTTCTGTGCATGGAAAATACTGGTTGCTTTATTTTTACACTGCAATTTAGATTTCAGTTTGAACCCACCACACCCAAATCTTACTCTCTATATACATGTTATATCTGCCCCCCCTTCCCACTGCAGTGCAACATGATTTTGCCCATTAGTGTAATTTTTGGTTTGCAAACAAACCTAAATAAGATGCAGTATTTGCCTCTCTCTTGTGATGGTTGCATCAGTAATGGTTTGAAACAGTTTGGGTATGAAATCCCTAACCTTCCCCTCCTGCAGCGTAACCCTAACCGCCCCCCCAACCTAGCAGCCTAACTCTATCTTCCCCCACTCCCGCAGCCTAGCCCTAAACCACCCCCTAGTGCCTAACTCTGACTCCAAGGCCAGGCCAGTACTTACCTTCGGGGGTTCTGACCATCAGGATCGCGCTGTTGGTATTCTCACTGTCTGGATCCGGACTGGCGGAATGGTGGCAGCATCCCCTCCTAATGCATGCAGAGAAGATAATGGAGTTTAAAGTTAGATGACAGTGAGCGGTCCCAATACTGCATGCTAGTGTATGTTTCTCAAATTAAGGGGGACATTTACTAAGCAGTGATAAGAGTGGAGAAGTGAGCCAGTGGAGAAGTTGCCCCATCAACCAATCAGTAGCTCTGTATAATTCTATAGTATGCAAATTATAGATTTTACTTCAGTGCTGATTGGTTGCCATGGGTAACTTCTCCACTGGCTCACTTCTCTACTCTTATCACTGCTTAGCAAATGTCCCACTAAATATTACGCCAAGGAGGTCAGGCATCACTGGATGTTATCATCAAAATGTCACAGGTACAAATTGTAAAAACAATTGTGTCAATTTGGATCTAATATATTTAAAGAAATTAATGTTTTCAAAGTTAAATTATTCTTTAATATTATAGGATGAGAATATTGTCCTGTATTTTCTTTTTAGTATTGTATAATTTTACTCAAATTCCATTGATGTTGTGAATAGGACAGTTTGATTTATTTCAAACTGGGTTTAATTAAAATATGGTTGAAATAAATGTAACATTGTGGTTGTATTTCCCAGTACTGTGAGTAAAAAAAAAAGAATTACACATGTACAAAGCCACAATTCAATTAAATTGTGGTTTAGACAAAGATTTTACATGTTTATACACTGTATGTCTTATGAATTACGTGGATCTTGACAGTTTACATTTACCTCTGATGTTAACAAAAGTTATACAAATGTTGTATCAAGCTTTGCCTTTCATGTAGAGCCACCACTGATGTGATTTGCTAATTGAGATGAAATACAATAGCCTAATTACTGAAGGTTAATTGAGGTGAAGCAATATATGTTATGAGACACTTACTTACGTTTTCTAGTATACCACTGATGCTGTTATGTATTATAGCATCTGCAACTGTTTGTATGATTAAAGGGATTTTCCACCCACACAAATGTAAATTAATGGGCGGAATGCATTTTTGTACAAAGCAAAATTATAAACTTACCTTCCTTGTGTCTTCAGTAGCATTTAACTCCCTACTACTGTACATGAGCATTTTACAGTGCATTATGTTTTGTTGTTGACCTTCTTTCAGCTTATTTGACTTTATTTCAACAATTAATAGTCTGAGTCATTTAGACTCATAGGACTGATTCTGAGTTGTACTCTTCCAATATTCAAGCAGACGGGCGATGTTTATTAGACACTGTCACAATCCTGACTACAATCATATAATTTGGTGACTTAAGCTGTGTACACACAACACAATGTGCCGCACAGCCTGACATTGATTATTCGATGGGAACGGAGACTGGCCCCGCCGATATAGTCAATGTTGGGCTGCCTGCACAGTTTATTTTTACTTGCGATGCTGATCCCGCGGGATCGCGCATCGGCATCGCAAGGACTATAAAACACAGTGCAATATGCAGTATATTTTCTTACGACTTTGACTATATAGTCAAAATCGTAACAAAAATAGAACCGTGTGTACACACCTTTACCTCTGCCATCTGTCCTGTATCCTGCATCTTTTCTGCTGGCTGGTATAAACAGCTCATCAGTACTATGAGTTCACTCTCTGCTAATGAGCTGCATCTGTATTGATTAACCTTCTGTGTGAATACTGAACTCAGCAAGTCTCTGCATGCTGTGTCTGCACAGCAATCATTGAGGATTCTTCATGCTGTCCTATACTTCCTTGCCAGCATCCACAAGTCCAGTGGTCACCAGATACAACTCCTTGTGCTCTCAGGTCTGCGGCCAATACTGTCTATCTCTGCAAACTACACCACGCCGGAGTTCACTCCAAAACAAGCTATGGACGTCACAATGACAGTTCCTGGTTAGCTGACCTTTCTGGGCCCCATCCAGAATCACTTCCTCATCATGTGAATCCCTCATCCAATCAGCAGTGAGTAAGGGGTTTAAGTTCCAAGTCCCAGCACTGGCTAGCTGTCAGTGCTTTGTAGTCTCTTAGCCTGGTGTGAGCTCCAGTATCTCCTGCTGGTAAGGACTTAGTGCAATATCCATCTCCAGCACTACCTGACTCCCTGGATGATCTTAAAAGGCCACTACTACAACAACAATGCAGCATTTCCAGATTCACTAGTGTGCCATCCCAGTGACCCAGAGGGACTGTCCTGCATATCATTGTGGTATTAGTGACTCTGCTGGTTCAGTCCAGCCTCCTGCAAACCTGCTCTGCTGGTTCCGTCCAGCCTCCTGCAAACCTGCTCTGCTGGTTCCGTCCAGCCTCCTGCCAACCTGCTCTGCTGGTTCCATCCAGCCTCCTGCCAACCTGCTCTGCTGGTTCCATGCAGCATCCTGCAAACTTGCTCTGCTGTTTCCGTCCAGCTTCCTGCAAAACTGCTCTGCTGGTACCGTCCAGCCTCCTGCAAACCTGCTCTGCTGGTTCCGTCCAGCATCCTGCAAACCTGCCTTGCTGGTTCCACCCAGCATCCCCGTCCAGCCTCCTGCAAACCTGTTCTGCTGGTTCCATCCAGCCTCCTGCAAACCTGCTCTGCTGGTTCCGTCCAGCCTCCTGCCAACCTGCTCTGCTGGTTCCTTCCAGCCTCCTGCAAACCTACTCTGCTGGTTCCATCCAGACTCCTGCAAACCTGCTCTGCTGGTTCCATCCAGCCTCCTGCAAACCTGCTCTGCTGGTTCCGCCCAGCCTCCTACAAACCTGCTCTGTTGGTTCTGTCCAGCATCCTGCAAACCTGCCTTGCTGGTTCCGCAGAGCATCCTGAACTCCTGCCTTGCTGGTTTCATCCAGCACTCAGAAAAACTGCTGTGCTGGTTCTGTCCAGGCCTGCCTTGTCGGAAAGCCAAGCCTGACATCTTGAAAACCTGCCTTGTCGGAAAGCCAATCCTGACATCCTGAAAACCTACTTCGCTGGTCAAGCCAATCTCAGCGTTCTGATTAAACTGCTCCTGAGCATCCATCATCCTCCCAGTCACTGGTTTCCCATCCCAGTGACATCCTGATACCGGTGACATCCCAGCGATCCATTGCACTGGTGATTTCATTCACAAGTGTTCCAGTACCCTCTGTAAATGCCAAATTGCTTTCTCACAAATATTTAAAATGCCCGCTCTAATATATATTGTAAAGGCCTGCACCTCTTATTACCATATCCCATGAATGTGCGCTATATATCGCAAAACACTGCATCCCATAAGAGAAAACAATACACCCACACATTATCTGAGTTCCAAAGCTCATTGATGTATATATTTGTTATTAAAAGGATTTGGATTCGATATATTACAAAGTACAGTATACCTATAGTTACATGGCTACAACTCACACAGTAAGCAGTTAAAACATACAGTTACAGTAACAGTAACATACAGTTACAGGCCAGCATACATTACCATTATCCTTAAGTTATATAAATTCGTCTTTCCATATAAATCTCTCTAAAATCATGCTGGGACTCCATCTTATGCTGAGACCAAAACAGGAACTGACCTCCTGTGTGATCAGCAATGTGTTATCTAGTTTTTTGGGGGAGGGAACTTACTCATTCATGATGAGTCACTAGTCTCTTTGTATATGCTAATCAGGTTCAGCCTTGGGGACGTCCAAAGGGGCTAGCCTGAGCTTCCTGTCCACTACCTGTTTGGAATATCTATTGTTCTAATAAAAGTGATTTTAGCTTTTATACATTTAATCATAATTATTTGTTGCACTGTCCTACAATGTCCTACAACTTTATAACAAGTATCAAATTAATCTACACATTAATCTGGTTGCTTTAATAGTAAATATTAGTAAATATTACCGGTCTATCTTGTTTCGTTCAAATAATACACATACATGACATTACTTCATTAGATAATTTTAAATCATCATGATGTCTGGTGCTTGATATTATTATAATTATGTACTGCATGAAATAAGTGTTGAATCCATCTCTGTGGCATGTCCATGTAAATGCGTGTGTTACCATATATTGCTGTGCTCGTTGCGCGTATTTGCAAGTATAGCGACTTATATGTGTGTAGTTTGTATGTTCTTTTTATGTAATAATTTTGACTTCGACATATATTGCTGTGCTCGTTGCGCGTATTTGCAAGTATTTGCAAGTATAGCGACTTATATGTGTGTAGTTTGTATGTTCTTTTTATGTAATAATTTTGACTTCGACAGTCCACCCTTTGGCAGCAAACAATAACTGCCATCAATTATTAACATAAGTAAAAAATATTTCATACAATAATCGGTGACCTAGACACAAGTATGTATGCATTTCGCAAATCAGACACTTGACTATATTTCGGGAAGAAAGGGAGGAGAACGAGACATCCTGTATATGCACTCGGCGGTCACGGGACCACTGGTTGGGTGTGGGACATAGTCCTATCATTTTCTGAACATTGTTTCCATTTCTGGAACGTATGCTAGGTCTGTTTAATCATTGAACAAGGGTTATAAGTAGTGTCCTTCTTAAATAACATAAACCTTCGGAGTTCGGGGAGAGCCACTCATAAACCTTTCTTCCACATATATTAATGAACTCTTTATCTGCAATGTGTGAATAGCCATTGTCTGATTGTTCCTGATTACCTCTGAACTCCATAACTACTAGAACTTTGATTTTTCTCTGACTTTAACAAACTGATCGGCTAATCCTGGGATCCTATAAGGAAATCACTCCTTCCTCCAGAACCAGTTCCAGTCCCACACTCGACTCCTCATAAAAAAAACCTCGCAAAAATAGAATATCCTGAAAGAAAATGTTTGTCAGCGGGAAAGAGAGAAAAGAGAAATAGAACAAAACAACTCTTGTTCATAACAAATCAATTACAATGACTGGTCTTTCTGCAGTCCTTTAGTATGCTCAGGTAGTGTTCAACAGTGCCGTCTTTCAGTCTTCACGGAACAGAGTCTCTAATGATATGAGGTTCTCTTTGCCTTGCTCTTTGAACACACAGTTCACTTGGAACACACAGTTCACTTCGCTCTCCACCTTGCTCTTTGAACACACAGTTCACTTGGAACACACAGTTCACTTCGAACACACAGTTACGAAACTACACAAACTCGATGAATGTGAGCAATAAACTACTTTGTCACGAGTTCTCTCCGGGTCAGCGACCTTCTTGCAGTGGGACGAGTGGACCCAAGTCTCTCTTTCGGCGACCTTTAGTGCTGTCAACAAAACTTGGTATGGTCCTTCCCACCTGTCTATTAGGCAACCTGAGTGTAAGAACAATCACACAGTCTCTTGGTTCACAATCAACAGAAAACAAATGTGAATGGAACAGAGAATAGCGCTTGGTGGAGACAAAAGCAGCCTGGGTGTATTCTGGTGACCCCCAATCACCCAAATGACAAATGGACAACAGATATTTGTTGAATGCACCGTGGGCGCTCCCACCCTTTGAACAAGAGTCACGTGATAGTCTTAATAAATAGTCCCAAAGTGGATCCTATGTTTCACTTATAAAATTCTTCTTTCTGGATATTGGTTTCTTCTCCAAAAATAATTCAAGGTTTTCCTTATGTAGAGATATTCATCATAGAGAGAAGAAATAGCACATATAGTGTAGTAATTTGAATAAAATTGGATTTATTATAATGCATAAAATATTCATATCCAATGAGGAATTGCCGGCACTGATTGATCCATCTACCTGCATTCAGAAAAATAGGAGAACCCTACCAGGTCCTGCCCCCGGTGTTTTGCGTGAAGGGAGGAGGGAGGAATTCCGGAACCTTCCAATTTTACTCTTTTCATTGCTCCATGCTGGGAGCCAGACACGGTACGGTTCCAATTTTATTATAGAGTGAATTTGTCACTTTCATTGGATATGAATATTTTATGCATTATAATAAATCCAATTTTATTCAAATTACTACACTATATGTGCTATTTCTTCTCTCTATGACGAATATCTCTACATAAGGAAAACCTTGAATTATTTTTGGAGAAGAAACCAATATCTCAATAAGGTACTGTACTGTCACCTCATTGGTGTATTTCTGATCATTGTGCGGATCAATCATGACATGAGGTTGTCTTCCAAAAACAACCAAAATGACACAAATACCAAAACAAAAACAAATTTCGAAGAGGGTGATTCATTGAGTGAAGATCTGGGAGTGGTTCCGAAGCTACATAATACCAGTGGCAGTATCTATGATCACAATAGTACAATTTCAAGCTTTGCTCCTCCTTCTAGGGGTACCATTATCTACACACAAATTTCTGCGCAATTTTTATTTGCGGTAAACACAGCAGCATCCGTGGCGGCAGGAAATGCCTCTACCCAGTTTGAGAAAACATTAGTGCACACCAATACATAACAATAATTCCTAAAGGGTGTTAACTGTACGAAGTCGATTTGTATTTCCTGAAAAGATTCGTCTGCAGGAGGGATATGGGATGGCTCTGTTGGTATTGCTTTACCAATATTCTTCCCCAAGCAAGCAAGACAGGTCATTGCTCTCTTACCTGCATGAGAATAGAATCCTGGTGCACACCAGTAGGCTCTCATCAGCCTGCACCTACCCTCTTTGCCTAGATGAGTCAGACCGTGTGCCACCTCAGCTAGACTTGGAAGGTATGCTCTGGGGGCTACTGGCTTATCGTGTCCACCTGTCCACAGTCTTGAGGACTCCTAGCCATACCCCTTTGTCCTCCAGACTGCCTTTTCCTGTAGGGAACACAAATTTTTTGTATCTTAATTTAACTATCGTGTGTTTGCAATGTAGAATTCCATGAGCATAACTCAAAAAAAAAGAAAAAAAGAAACATCTCTAGAGGAGGGAAAGAAGAAGAAAATGAAAAAGAAAATGTCAGGTTTGCCATTCACCAACAGGCATATCAGTGTCTATACAAAATTTCCCTTCACCAGTATTCCCATTCTCCACCCTTTGTGCATGACAAGGCACACTGCAGTAATACTGGTGTCATCGTGCTGTTGAGATATACTGGGTTCAGGCAGAACTCTGAAGGACCTAGGCATGTGGAGTTTGAACTGTACTTGGGTCCATGTATTGTACCACCCTGTGTGAACGCAAAAGATGAAGAGGAAACTGTAGAGAAACAGAATAGAGGTTGGTGACAGATGAGTTTGTAGAGGTGAAGAAGATTTTATAAAAATTTGACAACTGGATTGGGCACTACGGGGAAGTGATTCTCTACTTGGTCTACTCCCCTTAAAAAAAAATTCTGTGTTTGTCGTATCACTACTGGGACTATCCCAGCCATCAATCCAGTGTCCTGTCCATTCTAAGTTCATAGGGAACCCGGTATCTGTGAGATAATTTAATCTACCTGTGATGGACATGCATCTAGAACTGTTAGGTTCCTGGTGCTCAGAACAAGGGAGATGTTATGAAGCGAGTCCAGAGCACCAGGACGTAATGCTGGGAAAGGGGAATGGAAAGGGTATAGCCCCTGACGCCCTATCTCCGTTGTCTCGCCCGTGCTGTCAGTACACTCTTGCGAGACTATGGTTGCTTGAGCCCATGGCAGCCGCGTTTGAAGGGCGGATTACGTCTGCCCAACTTCGATGCCCCCTCAGGTCTTAATGAGAGACAAAGAGTGAACCGAGACAGGGTGATAACAAGGGGCCCTCTGACTAAACAACAAGGCCAGTGGCTACTAACAAACCTAAAACCAAAGTATGTGCAGCTTGCCGCCAAAGGAAAAGAACAACAAAGGAAATGCTGACCACACGCCGACACAATACTTTTGTGTACCGGCGGTGAGAGCATAAGCAGAACCCTCTGCAAAACACCAGTGACAGAAATAATAACGGAATACAGCGGCCTAGGCCGACGGACGCGGCAGAGCCGCTACTCACGGAACCGGTACGAATACTGGCAAACGGACAGGAACCCCCAATGCTGCCGACACAGACTCTCAGAACTGGAGGACAGGCAGAATCCCAAACGACAGACCGGTGGACACCAAGAAGCCAGAAACTTGACCAGGCACAGGCAAAGGCACTGGACCTCAGTACAGGAACACTTCACGGCAGGACACGGGATCAGACACAGGAATCGACACAGGGACTGACACAGGAATCGACACAGGAAGCAGTTCGACAGACACTGCTACACAGGAGCTCAGGAATTGGCAGGAACAAGCTCAGAACTCAAGCAGACTGGAAACCAAGAAATATCACCAGCGTCTGTGAATAGCACTGAGCCAGCATATAACAGAGAGGCCTAATTAATAATCTCATGCAGCTGCCCTGTTGCATGACTCCAAACTGACAAGATGCAATTAGCAGCCAGGTGAGGCTGAACACATGGGAACAAGCTGCAATTACACAGACTCACCAGCGGTAGCAACCAAGAGTACTCTAAAACAGAGCAACGGGAAATCCTGGCCTGCGAAACAACTTATAAACATGAAATAGGAATGAACCACTACCTGTGGTTCATAACAGTATCCCCTCCTTAAGGGTGAGTTCCGAGCACCCCATGACACCCACGGGGAACATGAACAGAAGAATAGCATAAAATACCTAACTGACATACAAAACAGGAATGAGCCACAGCCATGGCTCATAACAAGAACAGTAGAATGCGACATTAGTCTTCGTGGGTGTCTAACATACTTTGTACTTCCTGAGCGGGAGCATAGTATATGTATATCATATCTAACAAAATTAAGTTAATCAGGGGCCATTTCTGCTAGGAAAAAGAAGCAAAAGTTTAGAGGCCCCATCTTAACCCCAGCAAGTTTTGTCAAAGGGTAATGTTGCATTTATTTTGTTCTTCCCATTAGCCGAATCTGTGTTTTCTATATGGCTTATGATTCCTTACTATATGTCCCTTGGTCCCGTCTATGTGTTTAATAATGTGGCTTGTGTTTTCTGTCTAGGGGATCTATATTGACTATGTGTCCTACTACTCCTACAATTTCTGGCAAAATGCCCTTCCTTCCTACAAGTGTAACATATTATTGACCATTAGGGATCTGGGGTTTGGACTGATGGGTCTTTCCTGTATGTGCCAGTATACTTACCGTCCTCAACCTCTCCACCTGTTGTTCTCTGCGCCTAACACCATTCTTGTGATGTTCAATAGCACACTATCTAAGATTAGCTACTGTGACCCCTTTCCAATTTTGCAAAGAAGTCTGCACCCTGACACTCAATGCCTTATTGAGCCCGTCCATTTGCACAGAGACAGCCACCTCCCATTTGCCGAATTAGTGTTTACCAGTGGTCTTATCCAGATGGAGAGTTTTCTATTACTGCAAAAGACAAAAAAAAAAAGTTTAACAAGCTTCTAGGTCATGCGAAGTATTCATTCAATCCTTCTCATCCCGTATTAAGGGTCTGTACATGGTCCAACAAACATTTCCGAGCTCATCTTTACTAGGGGCATTACTAGGAATGAATACTTCTTATATGGTAACTGGAAGAAATACCCGGGGGGCTACCCTGTCTCTGTCTGCTTTCCTACTGGCAAATACTAATGTGCGGATGTGTTTTTCTACATTTCTGACGTTACTTTTTTGATTTTTTTGTTTTATTTATGGGTTTTACTATATATGTACACGAATGATACCATACTTACCTGTTCCACTGGTCTCAGCCACTTTATCCACAGGCTACTGCTCTTCTTTTACCGGTTGGATACTCCTCTGGGTACATGAGAAATGGCTGAAAACAATCAGGTCACCTTCTCCTCCTAAATAAAACTTCAACATTCATTAGTACATATATAGGTTACAGTCATATTTTTCATATTTTTATTATTTTCTCTAGTTTGTATGCTGGTCGTAACTGCTTCCACATCTACATATGGCGGTGTACTTGCATTCTCTTTTTTTTTTCTTCCTAATTGTTTATTGTCGCTACAAGTTCAAACAGTTCTTATATTTCCATTCTTGTCTTATATGACTTTGGTTAGACATACCACCTGCAATACCTTTGGATCAAACTCACCAACCCCTCTTGCTGCCACAGGTTTAAACAATTTGTATGTCTGACCCTTTGTTTTGGGGATTTTATCAGACATATCCTTATCCTTAAGTTATGCAATACCTCTGGTTCAAAGCTTCCCACCTTAGGGAATGGTACCCTATCTATGTCAGTCATACCTAACCATTCATTGCAAAAAGCCTCCGTGTGTGAATCATACTTTTCACACATAATAAACCTTGCTGACCCTCTCGGTCGCAATTCTGACCTTCTCGGTCCCGAGTCTGATCTTCTTGGTCCCAACTCTTCATCAGCCTGAACCCTAGCTACCAAACGCCCACTGCTTGTGCAATTGGATCCCATCGCGGACTTTTTGCCAATAAACGCAATCCCCAATGCACACAGCAAATAGACGGTGAAAGACACCTAGCGCTTTCACTCGCTCCTCCTCCGCTGAGTACCACGACTCACTACAATAGTGAACACCGCATACCCAGTGAGGCCCTATCCAGTTTCTATTTACTGGAAGTGTTAGGAGTGACTTACCCTTTCCAGTAAATATCTGCCGCTGGAGATTTTCCTGCGAGAGACCAGCGAAAACTCCCTATACACTTTTTATACACAAATCACGCTTGCGTATGCTCTATAAAGCACTAATGATACCGTGATTTTACGCAAAAGCTTGTAAAAAGGGTATCAAAATGCACTATCTATCGCACCCACAAACGCGTGGTCCAATCGCACAGTGTATAGGTACTTGTTACCTATCTGCCGTACAACCACGGGTCAATGTACAAACTGTGACCCTCAGCTCGGAGCGTAACAAAAAACCCTTTTACTTCAATACTACACAATGCACAATTCCCTATTACGCTCCTCTGCAAATCTCCTCACGATTTGCGTATTTCAATCTATATTAACATGAGTAAGCCGCCTCACGCCACCAAGCCTCCACTTACTTGATGTACCACACTACGGGATCCCAAATTCCCTGGGTTCAATATCCACTCACTCCTACGTTCACTCACTCAAATACACTTTGGTTTTTCTGTACAGAAAATTTCAATTCATTCAGATAGGCAGCTTTACCCCAAGGCAATACAGTTTTTAAACTAAATTTTTATACTAATCTGCTTTAGAAACAGGGTAGTTTTGTGCTATTGTATTAAATGTCTACTATCCCACCTTGTATAATTTGTACTTAGCGCCCACATTCTTACGCACTTTGTGTAAACACGCGACCGTGCGTGTCTCTTACTCTGCGTGCGCAGTCCTTTACTTTGTCTAAGAAACGTGTACAAAACCCTGCGTCCGCAATAAACCAATTCACACAGCTCTATAAATGTGAACAATACTAATTACTATTGCCCACTAGACACAACTTGTTCTGTATAAACTTTTATGCAGACCTGCGTTTGTGTCTTTACACCTACTTCCTTAAAATACTGTTATTTCAAATGTACCTATATAGCAACAAATGTTTCCTATTTCACACAGATCTATAATGACTCCAGCAATAATCAATAATTTAAATGATATGATTCAGATTGGATAACTATCTTGCAGAACATACACTGATATAAATATACACATAATTATAATAATATTATATATATGTACCATTCACTGGTCTCCTATGAGACACCTTACCTCTTATTTGCATATCAAAGCTATTTGCTTTTCCCTGCTAAGAAAAAGCAGTTACACAGGTTAATTTGCATTTCAATGGCTATCTTAAAGCAAGCAGATTCTACAAGTCTTGGAAGGAAAAAGAGAAAAAAAAACCCAAACCCTTTCTTTCCTTTTTCTATCTGTGCAATTTCTTACCCCAAGCCAAGCATTTATCTTACCATTAACTCTCACTAGGCCCAATTGAAACTATTTGTAATTGACTATGGCATGGGTTAAATAAATGCATTGGTAACTCATAAATGGTGTTTGATGTGACTAAGGAAAACTGATTGTTCTGAGCAGAATGAAAATAAGCTATTTAGAAAATGACCTTCCTAAAATGGCCACTGCTCCTCCCCCTTCCACATCCATGAGGTTTACACAAAATGGAGGACAGGCCATGTGGTTAGTCCAAAATTGAGGACAGACCATGCGGCTTCCTTTGTCACAAAGAAATCACACATTATACAAGCACCAGAAGTTATTTTAAGCCTGAGTTTAAAAAACTATATCAAGGCTATGCAGCAACTTTTAAATATACTTTTAAACCTACTTAACAGATAAACAATCCAATCTGAATCAAACACAATATGACTTATTTGAACTTTGTTTTGCAACAGTAAAAATACATTTTAGCATCTTAAATATTATGAGAAACGCATTGTCCCTTGAAATTTCATATCATTGGCTTACTGATATCACAACAATACACATGGATGTTATTTTCATCAGCGTCGCGATGCGTCCATCGGAGCTGGTCGATTACAGCCACGTTTGTAATGTACAGTGCATCATTAAGACCCTGATATCCCGTAAGAGCCCTCATCTGTGAATGCCAAATTGCTTTCTCACAAATATTTAAAATGCCCACTCTAATATATACTGCAGATGCCAGGCGCATCTTGTTACCATATACGATAAAAGTGCGCTGTACATCGCAAAACACTGCATCCCATAAGAGAAAACAATACACCCACACATTATCTGAGTTCCAAAGCTCATTGATGTATATATTTGTCATTAAAAGGATATGGATTCGATATATTACAAAGTACAGTATACCTATAGTTACATGGTTACAACTCACACAGTAAGCAGTTAAAGCATACAGTTACAGTAACAGTTACATACAGTTACAGGCCAGCATACAATACCATTATCCTTAAGTTATATAAATTCGTCTTTCCATATCACTCTCTCTAAAATCATGCTGGGACTCCATCTTACGCTGAGACCAAAACAGGAACTGACCTCCTGTGTGATCAGCAATGTGTTATCTAGTTTTTTGGGGGAGGGAACTTACTCATTCATGATGAGTCACTAGTCTCTTTGTATATGCTAATCAGGTTCAGCCTTGGGGACGTCCAAAGGGGCTAGCCTGAGCTTCCTGTCCACTACCTGTTTGGAATATCTATTGTTCTAATAAAAGTGATTTTAGCTTTTATACATTTAATCATAATTATTTGTTGCAATGTCCTACAACTTTATAACAAGTATAAAATTAATCTACACATTAATCTGGTTGCTTTAATAGTAAATATGACCAGTCTATCTTGTTTCGTTCAAATAATACACATACATGACATTACTTCATTAGATAATTTTAAATCATCATGATGTCTGGCGCTTGATATTATTATAATTATGTACTGCATGAAATAAGTGTTGAATCCATCTCTGTGGCATGTCCGTGTAAATGCGTGTGTTACCATATATTGCTGTGCTCGCTGCGTGTATTTGCAAGTATAGCGACTTATATGTGTGTAGTTTGTATGTTCTTTTTATGTAATATTTTTGGCTTCGACACCACATATCTGATCACCTATCACTCTCCTCTCCTTATCCAACCTACCACATCTGCATGAGTAGGAGATATCTTAAGTCTGCCCAGTTCTGCCCTCAGCTATCAAGTCCAAACCCATTATCTAGTCCTAGTCCAGATTCTCAAATAACTACTGCTGTGACAGATACACAATGGTATAACACCCCTAGTGGTATTGTGTGACAGTGTGGATCCATCCTGTTCTCTTCAAGACTCCCCATGCAATGGTAGGGAGATAGGAGACTCCCCTAGTTTCCCAATACAGTACAATGACGACACGACTGGTAAAGTGACAACTGGTTTATTTATCTGGATCACTTTGTCACTTTCTGTATGTCTTAATTAAAGACAGGGAAACATAACATGGTACAACACTATATTGGTTAGTTTGATACAAAATATGTGGCAGTGTAACAGTATATCCTAACTGGATACTTGAACCTCAGCTATGACTTTTAACAATAGTGATCTCTAACTATATGAAGTTGCAATTGAGGGCACTATGTGCCATTTAAAGTGATTTTGGGGCACATAATATGAAGTGGGGCATTGTGTGGCATGCAATATAAATATTTTACTGGGCATTGAGTATCAGCTGGTGTAAGAAGTGTTAAAACCTCCCATCTAAAATGTATTTTACTATATCAGAGTCCCCACAGCTTCTTCCATTCCACAACAGTGTGTGTGTAACTATGGAATGGATGAGCCCCAAAAAATAAAAGTGTACAGGGCCCCAAGATTTCTGTTGCTGACCCTGGGCATACAGCAGCTCTCTCTACGTACCTCACTCCAAGCGTCCCTGCTGCAGCCTGTGTGGGCGCCGACGCTCAATTCTCTCCTGGGCTGGGGAAACATTGGGAAAGTTTTGCAGTGTAACTGTGTTATGAGCATCAGTCAGTGGGCTGGGACTTCTATAACTGGCCCCACCCACTTCTATACATGGCCCCATCCACCGATCACATACCAGGATATGGGCTGCAAGTGTAGACTACACAGAGAACCAGACACCGGAGGAGGCATCAGCAGCAGCTGCGTTCCAGCACTGACCAAACACCCTGCTCTTCTGAGGATCCTTCTAGCAGCAGCTCATTGCCTTCACTCATCAGCCCCAGACAGACACCTCTGCATGGAAGATCACAAGTCCAGCCTTTATAGGGAACACATCTAAAAGACTACATCTATACATCTACAGCGGGGATGCTGTTATGTGACCGGTACCGATGCTGGGATCCCGGCATCTGAAAATACTGCAGGTCGGCATGCCAACCAACAGGGACTATTCTCACTCGTGGGTGTCCACGACACCCATAGAGTGGGAATAAAACCTGTGGCGAATGCAGCACCGGTTACACATACCCAACCCTTACAGTGAGTGAGAGCATCTATATGGAATGCATCTCTAGAGAGTGTGTCTATATGTATCTATAAGAAGTCCATCTAGACAGTGGCGTAAATTCGTCAATATACAGGATTAGAACCCATGACCTATTACACTGGAAACAGGCACCTTACTGATGGAGCTATTTTCTCCTGTGAGAATTCTAACTATATGAAGTTACTTGTAATTGTCAGAGAAGTAACTTCATATAGTTAGAATTCTTTAATTCTCCTATACAGGAGCAAATAGCTTCATCAGTAAGGTGCCTGCTTCCAGTGTAATAGCACGTAGGTTCTACTAATCCTGAGTATAACACTTGTATATAATAAAGAAGGTGTGACTTGTATGGTGCAGGAAGGAAGAGACAGCGGTGGCTATCAAATAACAATTGAATGGTGTTCCTACACACACGGATCCGGGAGAGAGGTGCCTGCCCACCTACAGAGCAGTAGCCCGATGGCATACATATTTACAGAGTACCTCTACAGAGTGCATCTATTGGGAGCACATATATGGGGAATGTATCTATAGGGACTACAGCTATAGGGAGCACATCTATATGGAATATGTCCCAGATCTGCATTTGCTGGGTGATTGACTACTTGTATTGCTGGTAAAGCCCCCCTTCCCCCACAGCGGCTGTCCACAAGGGACACCCCCACTCAACCGCAAGAGACACATCTCCGCAAGATACACACACCCCGCAAGAGAAATCCCCCCTCACGAATAGATAAACACAGGGACACATCAGGATGGCTAGTCGGCGTCATTCACACTTCACTATCCCGCGAGACTGACTGTGATTGGAGGAGCTCTTTGGCTGCCGCTGTTACTGAACAGCTGAGCCACAAGAGGGAGAATCCTCCAATTGCCAACAAACAATGTGGCGGCCCCAAATGTGTGGCGGTCCAGGGACGGCCGCCCCTGCCTTAATCCGGCCATGCAGGTGCAAGAGATGAAGAAAGGTGCATTACAAAACCCATTTAACTTCAAAATTAAGGTTAAAACTCCCCACCCAGTTACAGTGTACCAAAATCATAAACGTTCCTCATCTCTGCTCTGGCCAACTGATTAGACAGATCCCTACAATATGTCTCCGGTGGCCCTTAACCCACTGTATACCCAAAAATAATTGATAGCAGCGGGGGAGCAATTATGGCAGTTTTTGAAGTGGGTTTCTGATCTGAATCCCCCTGACTGTGGGGTGGCGTTCCAGCACAGGTAGCTTTTACCAGAGGGAGAACACGGGACCTTGTGTTGGTGGAGGTACTGTATAAGGAATACCTCTTATTGGAACTGGTATCTTTAGCAGCTTTTTTGTGCTCTGTACACTTGGCTCTATGTGAGTCCTGCTTTGTGCTGCCCATTGTTTCTCACTACTGCCCCAAGTCCAGCCCTTTATCTCGCCCCAGTCAGAACAGCCACAGGCAGCTTTACCTCCGCAGCCAGCCGTGCCACAATTATTAGGCATAGCTCTTTAATGACTGCTGCCAGTGTTTGAATCTAGCAGAAATCTACAACTTTCATTTACAAAAGCTGCTGGTGGGCTCTGTCACTTCAATATTTGGCAAAGGCTGAATGGTGCTTGTTACCAGAGAATCATATTGTGATTCTTCCCATTCCCATTAATCACACTTGCATTGATAGTAATGGTAAAACACAGAGGCCTCAGGAATGGAAGCTGTAGTGAATGTATTTGGTTTATAGCTCCCATGGAATACCTTACTGGCTTGATGAATTATTTAGCTTATACGTTTCTGCAGGATAGATTTACTAAAATTTCTAAAAAGGAAAGTTGAGATGTTGCCAGTCCACAGCATCCGGATTCTATCATTTATCTACTACATTCTAGAAAATGATAGCTAGAACCTGATTAGTTACTATGGGCAACAACTCCAAGTTTTTGCTAGGAATGCAACCTCAATCATTTTTGTCTGACACTTTATGGCAGGTGTATTCAATATGTTGCCGAACTACATATCCTAGTATGCCTGTTCACAGTTTTGATATTATGACATGCAAAACCTGTGGCAGGGCATGCTGGGATGTGTAGTTCCACATCAGCTGGAGGGCCAGATGTTGAATGCCCCTGTTTGATGGCATTTTACTAATATTCCATATCCCCTCATTATTACCCCCATTTACCTTATCATCTCACCTTCTCATTTTACTTTATTCTGTACGTATTAAAATTGTCAGTATACTCTAGAAACATCCTTAATTGTACTCTCTATATATTTTACTGATACCCTTTTCAGTGCCGGGTCTTTTTGTCGGTCCCTGCATGACCCCCCTTTCACACAGAGAAGCAAATTACCGGGTCAATAATTTCTACCCGGTAATTTGCAGATCAACCCAGGTATTTTGTCTGTGTGAAAGAGTCTACTAGGGTGGAAATTCCTGGGTTGAAGTCCCGAGAATTTCCACCCGGGTTGACCCTTTTTCACACAGTAAAAGGACCCGTGTTTTCCGGCAAATTACCAAGTAGAACTTCTTCACCCAGTGATTGCTTTTCTGTCTGAAAAGGGTATGAGAGAACATAAGTCATACTTGCCTACTCTTTGGGAACCTGCGGGAGACTCACAATTTTTTGGATATTCCCCTTCACCCCTGGAAGAGTGGGCACCTTTCCTGCATCCTGCCCATATCCCAGGGTATTGAGCAGAGTGGGGAGATTAATATCATGAGGAGTGGGGGTGGGGTGGGGGGGGGTGTGAGTGATGCGATACTATGGTCTTAGTGTCATTTTAGCCCCATCCCTATTCAAATATGTGCGAATGGTGGCACATTACCATGAGAGGGAGGGGACTAATAACATGAACAGTCCTGCCCACCCTCATTGCCACCCACCTGTGTCTCCTCCCTGGGCTTCTACCACTTCAAATGTAGGCACATATGATCCAAGTAACCAAAAATGTATGATTTATTTGCTTTTGGAAGCCTAACACATACATGATGTTTTTATTTGCAATAAAGTTATTTTAAAAATACATTGTACTGGACCCCACCTGGATCAGGCTAAACCTCATGTTTGCCCTTAATATTCCAATTAATTCCAAAGGTCGCTTAATTTCCCAAATAATCACTGGGCTGATGTTTTTCTGTATATACAGGCCAGTTCTTCTTGGAAAAGTAGATGTGAGACAGAAAGAAACAAAGCATTACAAGAAAGGATTTTCCCTTCACTTACCCCTGTTTTGTAAGTCACTATATTACTTATACTGTATGGATGGCTCTAACAACCAGTGTCTAAAATAAGGGGAAAAAGAAACTGACAGTGTTTACAGGACGCAGACGAAGTACACCAACGTGGTGCAGGGACGAAGCCCCGATAGGGATTTCCAGGGGCAAATTCTGGAGTTCTAGATAGGGTTTCCAAATGCTTGATTGTATAGATTTTTTTTCTGGACAGCCTACGAAGAGCACATAATTAAAATTTAACAATTTATAGTCTGGTTAATACCAAGTACAATGTATGTAATACGGAAGACATTCACAGAACCCATCAGATAGTCAGCAGTTAGATACAGCAGTAAGCAGTCCACCTGCGCTGAAACAAACTTTTTGTATCAAATTTATCAAACATAAATAACATAAGTGGTAATGAAAAGGTTACACATTACATAATAAAAGTACTGTATATATCAATCATGATGTAACCAGTCAGAGACAGAGCTGAGTTTTCTAACATTCTCTCAGTCCCAATTTATGTATGTCTGTTTCTTCTCTCTGGCCAGATTAGATAATCTAAGGTGTTTTATTTAATGTTAATAAACCCCCTATCCATATAAGAATATGCAGATCTGTAAACAGAAGAATATGGAAAAGGTGTGCCCAGGGGAAACCATTGGATTCCGCAGTTTATGATGAATCAGTAAGTTTCAGCATGGTAATCCACAATTTTAGGTGCGGGAAAAGGGCAATTAAATTGAATAGCTTTTACCCATCAATTAGCTGCAGGGTAAACCTTGCAGCTAATTAAAAAAAAAAAGCACATTAGTGTTGCTTTAGCAAATAATCACTCCAGACTATTAATCTGCTGCACAATTTAAATTTGCCCATCATGCAATATAACATCAATGTGTCAAGGTGCAAAATTTCACTATGACTTACTTATAACTCTAAATGAGGACCGTGGTGTCTAAATATAGGGTCCAATTTAGCTCAGTCTTTTGGTATTAGACACCCAAGGGTATCTCTCCATTCCATCATAATATATTCTGTCTGCAGCTCTGTTCCATCAGTTTAATTGCAGCTCTATTCTGTCTGCTTAATTGCTGTATAAGCACACCTGTTGGGTAATGCTTTGTTACCTGACTCCAGCCTAATTCTTGTGAAAGTCAGGAGTCTAGTGGATGTGCAGTGCACGGCTGCATAGGATCACTAATTAAAGGGGGCTTGGCTGCACTGAACCTTGTCATTGGTTGGTGCACCCTTTATATTCCCAGTCTGCCCATAACTCCCTGCTGGTCATAGATCCTGGTTGCCGCAGAATTCCTGTGCTAAAGTAATCTTGCCAGACCCAGTCCTATCTGGTTCCTGCCTGTTTTAGTTGCAGTGTGGATTCCTCAACACTACACTTGTTTTTTTGTCTTGTCTGTATCTTTGGTCTTTCTGTTTGTTATCCATTATCATTTTATTTTCATACAGCTGCTTTACACATAACCACTGCATTTGTCTTTGACCACAGTCCCATTTTACTACAGTCTCCTTTTCAGGCCTTCTTATCATAGTCACAGCTCTATTAGTCTGTCTTCAGACCAATTCCTGGGGACAAAAGTAATAGAGTGAGAGTTTCATAAAGTGAGAGATTTGGTAAGGTTTTCCAGTTTTTATTTAAAGTGGCAATCATTTACACTGCAAAACCAGGTTGATCTTGCTGTGTAAATGATTGCCACTTTAAGAAAAACTGCAAAACCTTACGGAATCTCTCACTTTCTGAAACTCTCACTCTATTACATTTGGCCCCTGGTTTCTGTATTTCTCTGTCTGTCCTTGTCAGTTATACAGTATCATCTCCTAACAGTAGTATTGCTCCTTGATGTCTGTCTCTGCAGTTGCTAGCAGTAACATCCACTGACCTGGAGCATTCTGTGTCATGATGTATTAGTTCATATTTGTTCTCTGCTTGTCTCTTTAATCTGTGTATCCTGCCTGTCAGTCGATTATTGCCAGTCTTGTCTGGATCCTGTCTGCTTAGCTTCAGGTGTGGTGTGGATTCTTCCACACAGCATTTATTCTTTGTCTTGTCTTTCTCTTTATAGTCCATTATCATTGTTATTTACATTCAGTTACTTCATACATTATCACCACATTTACCCTTCATCACCACAGCTCCTTGCATACCTATTAGTTCTTGTACTTAGCCTGTCCTTTGACCCAAACTTGGTCTCAGTTTTTCTCTTTCTGTCCCTGTCTTTTCTGCTGACTGGTAACTCTGGTTCTTTCAGGGGTAAACTTGTACTGGCGCCAGTGGTGTAAGTCCTGGTATGCAACCCAGTACCAGTAGGCATATGGGGCGGGATTCAAATCTTTTCTTGCCCCCGATCTTCCATCTAAAGTGACGGGAGCTCGCGGAGCAATATTCTAATGACCCCCGTTTTTGCGCTAATTGCACCCATAAGAGACGGGTTTAGCCGCATAAAGCAGCTAAACCCGACTAAAGACATGGGCGCGATCGTTAAAAGTCCAGTTTGGGCATCCAAACTGGTCACTCTTCACGTATTTCAGCTCGCCACCCCTGGGGGTGGCGAGCTGAAATGCTGATATTGCACCCATCGGCAGTAGCATTTGAATACTGCCGGTGGGTGCGATGGGGGCAGGAGGGGAGCTTCAAGATTTGAATCTCCCCCATAAAGTCTTATGGGAAAAGCGGCTCTTATAGCCTATGAGTCTTACACCCAGGCATCTGGGGTTATCGTCAGAAGATTGACTACGTGTCAAGCTCGCCACCATTCTTCATGTTAAGTTATCTATTCATCACCTCCTAGTACCCAGTTCTCTGCAATACTCCATCCAGATATATTCCGCAGATCATGGCATATACATATACATAAACAGGCCAGAGTTTCTGTCCCCCATTTCATCACAAAAATACTACATTGACTTTAAACTGTAATTTCATCTAGAAATAAATAAATGTATTCATACATTTGGGAATCAGGCCAGGATTTGTAAATAAGGCCACCAGGTCCTATTTCTTGGAAACAGGGATGTAAATCGGCCCTGGCATGTGTGTGCACATGAAAAGGGCGTGTGCACTGTAAAAGGGCATGCACGGACACTACCAACAGGGGAATGCCGTGAGTCCTGGGACGTGGACTAGTGGCACTCCTCCATTTCCATGGGAGTGGCAGGGGAACGGCCAGACCAGAAAGCCGAAGGCTGCGCTGTGCGCGGCCTTCCCGGCTCTCTGTGTGACAGGACCGGCTCACCAGCCCATCGTCCCTTCTGGCATTTGCCAGAAGTGCCAGATGGGCAATCCGGCCCTGCTTGGATAGAAGAATTGGCTGGGAAAACTCTCCATCACATTTTCAACATCATTATTTTAATGTATTTTGTTATTTTTCATAATAATAACAACAACAACTTATTACCTAAATATTTTAAGCATGAACTCAGACAGTCTGAATTATTCTAATGTAAGTGCAAGTAAGTGTGGCTATATGCCATGGCACACTTATGGTACCAGAGCCGTAACTACGTGTGTGCCAAGGGGGCTTGGCACACAGCGCAGTTGCCCTGGGGGCGCACGGCCAGCGGCATGTAATGAGTCAAATTGACTCATTACATGCCGCCTCTAAGTCTCTGCGCCGTGCGCCGCGCTGTGAAGCTAGAAGACATCAGCGCCGGAGGCAGCGGAGAAGGAGGAGGGAGGGGGAGCAGGGAGCCGCAGCAGCGCTATGTTATTGGTAGTAAGCGCCGCTGCAGCATCCCCCTCTCCTTCCGTATTGGCTGCCCGGCAGCCAATACAGAAGGAGAGGGGGATGCTGCAGCGGCGCTTACTACCAATAACATAGCGCTGCTGCGGCTCCCTGCTCCTCCTCCCTCCTCCTCCTTCTCATCTCACTGCCTGCACCGAGGGAGCAGCACGAGGAGCCTGTCAGCGGGGAGAAGGTAAGTATATTCCCCCCCCCCCCTCTCTCTCTCTCTCTCTCTCTCTCTGTCTCTCTCTCTCTCTCTCTCTCTCGGACACCGCCTGCCGCAATGTGTAAAAAATGGGACTGGCTGCCGCAATGTGTAAAATGGGACTGGCTGCCGCAATGTGTAAAAAATGGGACTGGCTGCCGCAATGTGTAAAAAATGGGACTGGCTGCCGCAATGTGTAAAAAAGGGGGATGGCTGCCGCAATGTGTAAAATGGGACTGGCTGCCGCAATGTGTAAAATGGGACTGGCTGCCGCAATGTGTAAAAAATGGGACTGGCTGCCGCAATGTGTAAAATGGGACTGGCTGCAGCAATGTGTAAAATGGGGTCCTGGCTGCCGCAATGTGTAAAATGGGACTGGCTGCCGCAATGTGTAAAAAATGGGACTGGCTGCCGCAATGTGTAAAAAAGGGGGACTGGCTGCCGCAATGTGTAAAATGGGACTGGCTGCCGCAATGTGTAAAAAATGGGACTGGCTGCCGCAATGTGTAAAACATGGTGACTGGCTGCCGCAATGTGTAAAATGGGGTCCTGGCTGCCGCAATGTGTAAAATGGGACTGGCTGCCGCAATGTGTAAAAAGGGTCTATCTGCCGCAATGTGTAAAAAGGGGGACTGGCTGCCGTAATGTGTAAAAAGGGGGACTGGCTGCCGCAATGTGTATAAAGGGGGACACCGTCTGCCGTAATGTGTAAAAACGGGGACGCTGTCTGCTGTAATTGTAAAAAAGGGACGCGGTCTGCCGCAATGTGTAAAAAGAAGGACCGGCTGCCGCAATGTGTTAAAAGGGAGACTGGCTGCTGTAATGTGTAAAAAGGGGGACTGGCTGCCGCAATGTGTAAAAAGGGTCTATCTGCCGCAATGTGTAAAAAGGGGGACTGGCTGCCGCAATGTGTAAAAAAAGGGTCTATCTGCCACAATGTGTAAAAAGGGGGCCTGGCTGCCGCAATGTGTAAGAAAGTGTCCTGGCTGTCGCAATGTGTAAAAAGGGGGACTGGCTGCCGCAATGTGTAAAAAGGGGGACACTGTCTGCTGTAATGTATAAAAGGGGCTCTACCTGGTGTAGTGGCGCTACTGTGCAGCGTAATTTGAATAATGTAGACTACTGTGCACCGTAGTATGAATTGCTATTATTTTGTGGCCATGCCTCTTCCCCGTGAAGCCACGCCCCTAGAATTTTTTTGCGCGCCGTAGGCGCGCACTGCCCCTATCTTACATGGGGGGGGCGCCACTGTCGTTTCTTGCACACAGCGCTAAAATGCCTAGTTACGGCACTGTATGGTACCACCACACTCACAAATTTGTGTTTGTAGCTCAAATGGGTTGCATACAAAAATCCATGATGTGAGGCGAGATTTGGTTGCAAGGGGAACGAGTTAAGCCAGAATATATTTTCTCTGACGTCCTAGTGGATGCTGGGAACTCCGTAAGGACCATGGGGAATAGACGGGCTCCGCAGGAGACTGGGCACTCTAAAAGAAAGATTAGGTACTATCTGGTGTGCACTGGCTCCTCCCTCTATGCCCCTCCTCCAGACCTCAGTTAGAATCTGTGCCCGGCCAGAGCTGGGTGCTCCTAGTGGGCTCTCCTGAGCTTGCTAGAAAGAAAGTATTTGTTAGGTTTTTTTATTTTCAGTGAGATCTGCTGGCAACAGACTCACTGCTACGTGGGACTGAGGGGAGAGAAGCAAACCTACCTGCTTGCAGCTAGCTTGTGCTTCTTAGGCTACTGGACACCATTAGCTCCAGAGGGTTCGAACACAGGGCCTGACCTCGATCGTCCGTTCCCGGAGCCGCGCCGCCATCCCCCTTGCAGAGCCAGAAGACAGAAGAACGATGAAATCGGCGGCAGAAGACTCCTGTCTTCATTAAGGTAGCGCACAGCACTGCAGCTGTGCGCCATTGCTCCCACAGCACACCACACACTCCGGTCACTGCAGGGTGCAGGGCGCTGGGGGGGGGGGGGGGGCGCCCTGGGCAGCAATTATATTACCTTTTGGCAAAAAATACACATAATACAGTCAGTTAACTGTATATGTGTAAAAAACCCCACCATTAAGTTACAGAAAACGCGGGACAGAAGCCCGCCGCTGAGGGGGCGGGGCCTTCTTCCTCAGCACACCAGCGCCATTTTCCCTTCACAGCTCCGCTGGAAGCACGCTCCCCAGGCTCTCCCCTGCAGTATCCAGGTACAAGACGGGTTAAAAAGAGAGGGGGGGGCACAAAAATGTAGGCGCAAATCGATACAAACAAGCAGCTATTGGGAAAATCACTTATTAGCAGTGTAAATCCCTGTGTTATATAGCGCTGTGGTGTGTGTTGGCACACTCTCTCTCTGTCTCCCCAAAGGACTTTGTGGGGTCCTGTCCTCAGTCTGAGCATTCCCTGTGTGTGTGCGGTGTGTCGGTACGGCTGTGTCGACATGTTTGATGAGGAGGGTTACGTGGAGGCGGAGCAGGGGCAGATACATGTGGTATCGCCCCCGACGGGGCCGACACCTGATTGGATGGATATGTGGAAGGTCTTAACCGACAGTGTCAACTCCTTACATAAAAGGTTAGATGACGCAGCAGCCTTGGGACAGCCGGGGTCTCAGCCCGCGCCTGCACAGGCGACTCAGAAGCCGTCAGGGGCTCATAAACGCCCGCTAGCTCTGATGGTAGACACAGATGTCGACACGGAGTCTGACTCCAGTGTAGATGAGGATGAGACAAATGTACAGTCTACAAAAGCCATCCGATGCATGATTACTGCAATGAAAGATGTATTGCACATTTCTGATATTAACCCGGTTACCACCAAAAGGGGTACAGGTTGAGTCTCCCTTATCCAAAATGCTTGGGACCAGAGGTATTTTGGATATCGGATTTTTCCGTATTTTGGAATAATTGCATACAATAATGAGATATCATGGTGATGGGACCTAAATCTAAGCACAGAATGCATTTATGTTTCATATACACCTTATACACACAGCCTGAAGGTCATTTTAGCCAATATTTTTTATAACTTTGTACATTAAACAAAGTGTGTCTACATTCACACAATTCATGTATGTTTCATATACACCTTATAAACACAGCCTGAAGGTCATTTAATACAATATTTTTAATAACTTTGTGTATTAAATAAAGTTTGAGTACATTGAGTCATCAAAAAACAAAGGTTTCACTATCTCACTCTCACTCAAAAAAGTCCGTATTTCGGAATATTCCGTATTTCGGAATATTTGGATATGGGATACTCTACCTGTATTATGTTTGGGGAGAAAAAGCAGCCAGTGACTTTTCCCCCATCTGATGAATTAAATGATTTGTGTGAAGAAGCGTGGAGTTCCCCTGATAAGAAACTAGTGATTTCTAAGAGGTTACTGATGGCGTACCCTTTCCCGCCAACGGATAGGTTACGTTTGGAAACATCCCCTAGGGTGGACAAGGCGCTAACACGCTTATCTAAAAGGGTGGCACTGCCGTCTCAGGATACGGCCGCCCTAAAGGATCCTGCGGATAGAAAGCAGGAAGCTATCCTGAAGTCTGTGTATACACACTCTGGTACTCTACTGAGACCTGCTATTGCTTCAGCCTGGATGTGTAGTGCTGCAGCAGCATGGACTGATACCCTGTCAGACAACATTGATTCCCTCGACAGGGATACTATTTTGCTAACCATCGAACATATAAAAGACGTCGTCTTATATATGCGGGATGCACAGAGGGACATTTGCCTGCTGGCATCTAGAATTAATGCAATGTCCTTTTCTGCCAGGAGAGTATTATGGACTCGGCAGTGGACAGGTGATGCTGATTCTAAAAAACACATGGAGGTTTTGCCTTATAAGGGTAAGGAATTATTTGGGGACGGTCTCTCGGACCTCGTATCCACAGCAACTGCTGGGAAGTCGACTTTTTTACCTCAGGTTCCCTCACAGCCTAAGAAAGCACCGTATTATCAAATGCAGTCCTTTCGGCCTCAGAAAGGCAAGCGGGTCAGAGGAGCATCCTTTCTGGCCAGAGGCAAGGGTAGAGGAAAGAAGCTGCACCAGGCAGCCAGTTCCCAGGAACAAAAATCCTCCCCTGCTTCCACTAAGTCCACCGCATGATGTTGGGGCTCCACAGGCGGAGCCAGGTGCGGTGGGGGCGCGTCTCCGAAACTTCAGCAACCAGTGGGTTCGCTCACAAATGGATCTATGGGCTGTACAAATTGTATCTCAGGGATACAAGCTGGAGTTCGAGGCGACTCCCCCTCGCCGTTACCTCAAATCAGCCTTGCCAGCTGCTCCCAGGGAAAGGGAGGTAGTACTGGCGGCAATTCACAAGCTGTACCTCCAGCAGGTGATAATCAAGGTCCCCCTCCTTCAACAGGGCAGGGCTTACTATTCCACAATGTTTGTGGTACCGAAACCGGACGGTTCGGTGAGACCCATCCTGAATTTAAAATCCTTGAACACTTATATAAAGAAGTTCAAGTTCAAAATGGAATCGCTCAGGGCGGTTATTGCAAGCCTGGAAGAGGGGGATTTTATGGTGTCGCTGGACATCAAGGATGCTTACTTGCATGTCCCCATTTTCCCACCTCACCAGGAGTACCTCAGGTTTGTGGTACAGAACTGTCATTACCAATTCCAGACGTTGCCGTTTGGTCTCTCCACGGCTCCGAGAATATTTACCAAGGTAATGGCCGAAATGATGATACTCCTTCGAAGAAAGGGAGTTATAATTATCCCGTACTTGGACGATCTCCTCATAAAGGCGAGGTCCAAAGAGCAGTTGTTGGTCAGCGTAGCACTCTCTCGGGAAGTGTTGCAACAGCACGGCTGGATTCTGAATATCCCAAAGTCGCAGCTGATTCCTACGACGCGTCTGCTTTTCCTGGGAATGATTCTGGACACAGAACAGAAGAAGGTGTTTCTCCCGGAGGAGAAGGCCCAGGAATTGTCATCTCTGGTCAGGGACCTCCTGAAACCAAAACAGGTGTCGGTGCATCACTGCACGCGAGTCCTGGGAAAGATGGTGGCTTCTTACGAAGCAATTCCCTTCGGCAGGTTCCATGCAAGGATCTTTCAGTGGGATCTGTTGGACAAATGGTCCGGATCGCATCTTCAGATGCATCGGTTGATCACCTTGTCCCCAAGGGCCAGGGTGTCTCTGCTGTGGTGGCTGCAGAGTGCTCGTCTTCTCGAGGGACGCAGGTTCAGCATACAGGACTGGATCCTGGTGACCACGGATGCAAGCCTCCGAGGATGGGGGGCAGTCACTCAGGGAAGAAACTTCCAAGGACAGTGGTCAAGTCTGGAGACTTCTCTACACATAAATATATTGGAGCTAAGGGCCATCTACAACGCCCTGAGTCAAGCAGAGCCCCTGCTTCAAAACCAATCTGTACTGATTCAGTCAGACAACATCACGGCGGTCGCCCATGTAAATCGCCAGGGCGGCACAAGAAGCAGGATGGCAATGGCAGAAGCCACAAGGATTCTTCGATGGGCGGAGAATCACGTGCTAGCACTGTCAGCAGTGTTCATTCCGGGAGTGGACAACTGGGAAGCAGACTTCCTCAGCAGGCACGACCTCCACCCGGGAGAGTGGGGACTTCATCAAGAAGTCTTCACACAGATTGTAAATCGTTGGGAACTGCTACAGGTGGACATGATGGCGTCCCGCCTCAACAAAAAGCTAAAAAGATATTGCGCCAGGTCACGGGACCCTCAGGCGATAGCTGTGGATGCACTAGTGACACCGTGGGTGTACCAGTCGGTATATGTGTTCCCTCCTCTTCCTCTCATACCCAAGGTACTGAGGATAGTAAGAAAGAGAGGAATAAGAACTATACTCATCGTTCCGGATTGGCCAAGAAGAACTTGGTACCCAGAACTACAAGAAATGATCTCAGAGGACCCATGGCCTCTGCCTCTCAGACAGGACCTGTTACAGCAGGGGCCCTGTCTGTTCCAAGACTTACCGCGGCTGCGTTTGACGGCATGGCGGTTGAACGCCGGATCCTAGCGGAAAAGGGCATTCTGGATGAAGTTATTCCTACGCTGATAAAGGCTAGGAAAGACGTGACAGCAAAACATTATCACCGTATATGGCAAAAATATGTTGCTTGGTGTGAGGCCAGGAAGGCCCCTACAGAGGAATTCCAGCTGGGTCGATTCCTGCACTTCCTACAGTCAGGAGTGACTATGGGCCTAAAATTAGGATCCATAAAGGTCCAGATTTTGGCCCTATCTATTTTCTTTCAAAAAGAACTGGCTTCACTGCCTGAAGTTCAGACGTTTGTTAAGGGAGTGCTGCATATTCAGCCCCCTTTTGTGCCTCCAGTGGCACCTTGGGATCTTAACGTTGTGTTGGATTTCCTGAAATCACACTGGTTTGAGCCACTTAAGACCGTGGAGCTAAAGTATCTCACGTGCAATGTGGTCATGCTGTTGGCCTTGGCTTCAGCTAGGCGTGTGTCAGAATTGGCGGCTTTGTCATGTAAAAGCCCGTATCTGATCTTCCATATGGACAGGGCAGAATTGAGGACTCGTCCCCAATTTCTCCCAAAGGTGGTATCAGCGTTTCATTTGAACCAACCTATTGTGGTGCCTGCGGCTACTCGGGACTTGGAGGCTTCCAAGTTGCTGGACGTAGTCAGGGCTTTGAAAATCTGTGTAGCCAGGATGGCTGGAGTCAGGAAAACTGACTCGCTTTTTATCCTGCATGCACCCAACAAACTGGGTGCTTTGGCTTCAAAGCAAACTATTGCGCGCTGGATCTGTAACACGATTCAGCAAGCTCATTCTGCGGCAGGGTTACAGCATCCTAAATCAGTAAAAGCCCATTCCACAAGGAAGGTGGGCTCTTCTTGGGCGGCTGCCCGAGGGGTCTCGGCTTTACAGCTTTGCCGAGCTGCTACTTGGTCGGGTTCAAACACATTTCCTAAGTTCTACAAGTTTGATACCCTGGCTGAGGAGGACCTTGAGTTTGCTCATTCGGTGCTGCAGAGTCATCCGCACTCTCCCGCCTGTTTGGGAGCTTTGGTATAATCCCCATGGTCCTTACGGAGTTCCCAGCATCCACTAGGACGTCAGAGAAAATAAGAATTTACTCACCGGTAATTCTATTTCTCTTAGTCCGTAGTGGATGCTGGGCGCCCGTCCCAAGTGCGGACTCTGTGCAATACATGTATATAGTTATTGCTTAACTAAAGGGTTATTGTTATGAGCCATCTGTTACTGAGGCTCAGTTGTTGTTCATACTGTTAACTGGTTATGGTTATCACAAGTTGTACAGTGTGGTTGGTGTGGCTGGTATGAGTCTTACCCTGGATTCCAAATCCTTTCCTTGTTGTGTCAGCTCTTCCGGGCACAGTTTCCTTAACTGAGGTCTGGAGGAGGGGCATAGAGGGAGGAGCCAGTGCACACCAGATAGTACCTAATCTTTCTTTTAGAGTGCCCAGTCTCCTGCGGAGCCCGTCTATTCCCCATGGTCCTTATGGAGTTCCCAGCATCCACTACGGACTACGAGAAATAGAATTACCGGTGAGTAAATTCTTATTTTAATTCAATTGACCCAACAGAATGCAGTGTGGATTTGAACCTGCAATATAGAGTGGTTGCACAGAAGGGCAGAAAATGTAAATCTGTCCCTGTATGGAGCGACAATGAGTGGAGAAAATATTCTATAACATCGCCTTAGACTGTACAGGCTGTGCTGCGACCAGACGGGACAATTATCAGGGTATGCATGTATGTAATAGCTGGGTTGGGGATGGATTATGTATAATTTTGTGCAACTAGCTACATATTCTTTTTTTTTGTGGATTTATTATTCAGGACAATTATGTGAAGACCATATGAATTGTTTTATTAACATGATTTACAGTTATACAGAAAATTAGTTAAAGAAAAGGTTTTAAAATGTGTTTATACAGTGCTGTAATGTGCCTGGTTATCGCATTCTTTATGATTTTAATAATTTCCTTTCTTAAGAGAGAACACATTTGAAAAGAGTTATTTGCTGCTTACTGTCTGTAGCCATGACTTCAGCCAATATTACAATGGACTTAGACCGCAGAAGCTGACTCATACGGGATCCCAAGGCTCTGCCAACATTGCAGACATTCTTGACTAGAACTTATGTTTTTGCAGGGGAACAGTAAAAACTTTTAATGCATGTTTATTATCTTTATAAAATGTCTTGATATGAAGAGATCCACTCATAGTGCATATATTTCACGTATCCTGAGTCACCACCAACATCCCACTTTACAGGACCACAAGGGTATTGCTAAAACGAGGCTGAAGTTAGCTTCTTATTCGGCCAGCTTCTTATTCACTTCTTATTCGGCTCCAGCTTCTTATTCACTTCTTATTCGGCTCCAGCTTCTTATTCAGAAATTATTATATTAAAATAAATTAAATAAGGATAGATCACTAAGTTAACATTGCATAAACTTCAAATAGTGTCCCTTACACCAATTTACATGACATTTTGCAATAAACAAAAATGATTTAGGCATGAAAATGGTGGTAAAGCGGGCACAGACACCAGATTTCATCATTTTGAATAAGAAGCTGTAGCTGTGCAAGGGTTAAACAGCGTTGGTCAAAAGATTTGACACTTGAACCTCACACAGGGTGGTCACTTACATATCACCCACTTGCAGTTTGTCTTGACCAACAAGCATTTGGGCATGAAAATGGTGGTAAAGCGGGCACAGACACCAGATTTCATCATTTTGAATAAGAAGCTGTAGTTGTGCAAGGGTTAAACAGCGTTGGTCAAAAGATTTGACACTTGAAACTCACACAGGGTGGTCACTTACATATCACCCACTTGCAGTTTGTCTTGACCAACAAGCATTTGGGCATGAAAATGGTGGTAAAGCGGGCACAGACACCAGATTTCATCATTTTGAATAAGAAGCTGTAGCTGTGCAAGGGTTAAACAGCGTTGGTCAAAAGATTTGACACTTAAACCTCACACAGGGTGGTCAGTTACATATCACCCACTTGCAGTTTGTCTTGACCAACAAGCATTTGGGCATGAAAATGGTGGTAAAGCGGGCACAGACACCAGATTTCATCATTTTTAATAAGAAGCTGTAGCTGTGCAAGGGTTAAACAGCGTTGGTCAAAAGATTTGACACTTGAACTTCACACAGGGTGGTCACTTACATATCACCCACTTGCAGTTTGTCTTGACCAACAAGCATTTGGGCATGAAAATGGTGGTAAAGCGGGCACAGACACCAGATTTCATCATTTTGAATAAGAAGCTGTAGTTGTGCAAGGGTTAAACAGCGTTGGTCAAAAGATTTGACACTTGAAACTCACACAGGGTGGTCACTTACATATCACCCACTTGCAATTTGCCTTGACCAACAAGCATTTGGGCATGAAAATAGTGGTAAAGCGGGCACAGATACCAGATTTCATCATTTTGAATAAGAAGCTGTAGCTGTGCAAGGGTTAAACAGCGTTGGTCAAAAGATTTGATACTTGAAACTCACACAGGGTGGTCACTTACATATCACCCACTTGCAATTTGCCTTGACCAACAAGCATTTGGGCATAAAAATGGTGGCAAGGCGGGCACAGACACCAGATTTCATCATTTTGAAGAAGAAGCTGTAGCTGTGCAAGGGTTAAACAGCGTTGGTCAAAAGATTTGACACTTGAAACTCACACAGGGTGGTCACTTACATATCACCTACTTGCAATTTGCCTTGACCAACAAGCATTTGGGCATGAAAATAGTGGTAAAGCGGGCACAGATACCAGATTTCATCATTTTGAATAAGAAGCTGTAGCTGTGCAAGGGTTAAACAGCATTGGTCAACAGATTTGACACTTGAAACTCACACAGGGTGGTCACTTACATATCACTCACTTGCAGTTTGTCTTGACCAACAAGCATTTGGGCATGAAAATAGTGGTAAAGCGGGCACAGACACCAGATTTCATCATTTTGAATAAGAAGCTGTAGCTGTGCAAGGGTTAAACAGCGTTGGTCAAAAGATTTGACACTTAAACCTCACACAGGGTGGTCACGTACATATCACCCACTTGCAATTTGCCTTGACCTACAAGCATTTGGGCATGAAAATAGTGGTAAAGCGGGCACAGATACCAGATTTCATCATTTTGAATAAGAAGCTGTAGCTGTGCAAGGGTTAAACAGCGTTGGTCAACAGATTTGACACTTGAAACTCACACAGGGTGGTCACTTACATATCACTCACTTGCAGTTTGTCTTGACAAACAAGCATTTGGGCATGAAAATGGTGGTAAAGCGGGCACAGACACCAGATTTCATCATTTTGAATAAGAAGCTGTAGCTGTGCAAGGGTTAAACAGCGTTGGTCAAAAGATTTGACACTTGAACCTCACACAGGGTGGTCACTTACATATCACCCACTTCCTATTAGTCTTGACCAACAAGCATTTGGGCATGAAAATGGTGGTAAAGCGGGCACAGACACCAGATTTCATCATTTTGAATAAGAAGCTGTAGCTGTGCAAGGGTTAAACAGCGTTGGTCAAAAGATTTGACACTTGAACCTCACACAGGGTGGTCACTTACATATCACCCACTTGCAGTTTGTCTTGACCAACAAGCATTTGGGCATGAAAATGGTGGTAAAGCGGGCACAGACACCAGATTTCATCATTTTGAATAAGAAGCTGTAGCTGTGCAAGGGTTAAACAGCGTTGGTCAATAGATTTGACACTTGAAACTTACACAGGGTGGTCACTTACATATAACCCACTTGCAATTTGCCTTGACCAGCAAGCATTTGGGCATGAAAATGGTGGTAAAGCGGCACAGACACCAGATTTCATCATTTTGAATAAGAAGCTGTAGCTGTGCAAGGGTTAAACAGCGTTGGTCAACAGATTTGACACTTGAAACTCACACAGGGTGGTCAATTACATATCACCCACTTGCAGTTTGTCTTGACCAACAAGCATTTGGGCATGAAAATGGTGGTAAAGCGTTCACAGACACCAGATTTAATCATTTTGAATAAGAAGCTGTAGCTGTGCAAGGGTTAAACAGCGTTGGTCAAAAGATTTGATACTTGAAACTCACACAGGGTGGTCACTTACATATCACCCACTTGCAGTTTGCCTTGACCAACAAGCATTTGGGCATGAAAATGGTGGTAAAGCGGGCACAGACACCAGATTTCATCATTTTGAATAAGAAGCTGTAGCTGTGCAAGGGTTAAACAGCGTTGGTCAACAGATTTGACACTTGAAACTCACACAGGGTGGTCACTTACATATCACCCACTTGCAATTTGCCTTGACCAACAAGCATTTGGGCATGAAAATAGTGTTAAAGCGGGCACAGACACCAGATTTCATCATTTTGAATAAGAAGCTGTAGCTGTGCAAGGGTTAAACAGCGTTGGTCAAAAGATTTGACACTTGAAACTCACACAGGGTGGTCACTTACATATCACCCACTTGCAATTTGCCTTGACCAACAAGCATTTGATGAAGCCGCCGAGCTACTGAAGGCGGGGAAACGCATCTGTACGTCTCCAAAACACACGGGATACAGCTTTCAAATACCACATCCGCTGGCCAGCGTGATGCAGACCCCACAAAGCCATTAGAAGGGGGACGGAGTGCTATAAAGGCAATGTATATGTACTCCAGATAAAGCTGCCGGGAGGAGCTCCAGCCGGGAGGAATACCATCAACTCCGCTGATTAACTGAGGTTATTCCAATTTCCATATTGGCATATATGGTAAACTAACCTTATATGAGCATTTGCATGATGTCTACTAATACTGCATGAATACGCATGAACTGTGTCTATTAACTCAGCGAGAGTTTTCAGCGAAGTATAATTATAAAGCTGAAGGACGCCTAAAGGCTAATTAACAACTCTAACAGCTAACAACTCTCAGGTGCTGGATATTAAACACTTTAGGTGCTACCTAGTGTTATTGAGACTTAAGCAAAGGAGACTTTGTTACAGATAAATTCTGCAGCCTATTCCAGGTGATACATAGTCCCACAGCAGCATAAGATAAAGAGACTTTGTTGCAGAATAGTCTTGCAGTATTTTGCTCTGTGGTGGTACATTTTGTCATTTATATATCTAACTAGGTGCTTCATCGTGCCCTACGGGCGCTCTTCACATCGTCGCAAGGGGCTACGCCCCCTTAACCCTTGCATGCGTTTCTGGGGTTCAATATTTGTATTATATGCAGTATTACCTGCATTCCTTTGTTAGTGGTTAAATATTGCACAATGAAAGTGCGTGCGATGGTGAAGGAGGCGCAGCCCCTTGCGACGGCGTGAACAGCACCTGCAGGGCATGATGTACAGAATGTAGCAGGTGCGGGGGGGGGGGGACTGGGGATGGGGGAGGGTGTCTGTAGATGCTGCGGGTGGAGGGGGGGCAGAAGCGGGAGGGGCCCTGATGGGGAAGGGTCGGGAGGTGCTGTGGATGGGGGAGGGGCAGAGGAGTGGGGGCTGCAGATGGGGGAGGGGTCCGGAAGCACTGCAGGTGGGGGAGGGGCAGGGGTGCCATGGGTGGGAGAGGGGCAGGTGCGGGGATGTTGCGGATGGGTGAAGGGTTCCAGAGGTGCTGTGGGATGGAAAGGGGCGGGGGTGCCGGGGGGGGGGGTAGGGGGTCTGGAGGCACCATGGGTGGGGGAGGGGCAGGTACAGGTGGTGCGGCGGATGGGGAAGGAGGTCTCGAGGCGCTGCAGGTGGTGGAGGGGCAGGTGTGGGGGTGCCGTGGGTGGGGGAGGGGTGGGTGAGGGGGGGACCACGGATTGAGGAGGGTGTTTGCAGATGCTGCGGGTGGAGGGGGGGCAGGTGTGGGGGGAGACATATATGGGGGGTGGAGGGGGCCTGGAGGTGCTGTGGGTGGTGGAGGGGCGGGGGAGTGGGAGCCGCGGGTAATGTAGGGGGTCTGGAGGCACAGCGTGTGGGGGAGGGGTGGAGTGCCGCATGTGGTGAAGGGGAAGGTACGGAGGTGTGGTGCATTGGGGAGGGGTCTGGAGGCGCTGCGGGTACTGTACCTGCCAAAAAGGTAGTTGGAGGGTATGCAGTAACAGGGCCAGGACAGGGGTGACAGGGTCAGAACAGGGGTGACAGGGCCAGGACAGGGGTGACAGGGCCAGGTGAGGGGTGACAGGGTCAGAACAGGGGTGATGGGGCCAGGACAGGGGTGATGGGGCAAGGACATTGGTGACGGGGCCAGGACAGGGGCCAGGACAGAAATGACAGGGACATGATAGGGGTGACATGGCCCGGGTAGGGGCGGCAGGACCAGGACGGGGGTGACAGGGCCAGTATAGGATTGACAGGGCAAGCACAGGGGTGACAGGGCCAGGATAGGGGTGACAGGGCCAGGATAAGGGTGACAGGGCCAGGATAAGGGTGAAAGGGCCAGGATAAGGGTGACAGGGCAAGGCAAGGGGTGACAGGGACATGACAGAACACAGGGCACGGGAGAGATTGGTATTAGGGACAGAACAGTGGTGACAGACAGATGTGTCTTACCGGAGTCACTGCTGCTGGCTGCTGCTGTTCCACTCCAACCTGTTGGGATCTGCTGCTCGTGGAGACTTGGCATGGCTGACTCTCTCAGGCTGGAGTCCTGCTTCCTCTGCCCGTCCGCATCCCTCCCCCCCTCCTCAGTCACACACCGCAGACCTCGCGCAGCTGCCGGGCACTGTGGTAAGGGGAGACTGGGAGTGACTGGTTATCCCCCTGGAGACGCTGCGGCTGGAGGGAGGAGGGGGTCATAGCATGCACGCGGCGCGGACCTCGCGGCTGCCGGGCACTGTTTAAAGGGGAGACTGGGAGTGACTGGTTAGCTCCCAGGAGACGCTGCGGCTGGAGGGAGGAGGGGGTCGGAGCCTGCAAGCAGCGCTGACTTCTGCAGCGCTACCCGCCAGCTAAAGTGTGTGAAGGAGCTGGGCGCACCTCACTGCGGGTGGCAGCGCTGCAGCTAGCGGTGGGGTTGCCGGGGCTGGAGATAACAGAGGCAGTACGGAACCTGCACAGCGGCAGGTGCCCCACAAAACTGCAGCTAAGAAGCGTGGAGTGTGCCAGAAAGTGACGCTCCTCCGCGCCAGAGAGCCCCTGCTGAGTATGCTGATGTCGGGGGTCAAGCACACAGTGAGCCGGTGCCCAATCTGTCTGTATGGCATACCCCCTCACACACCCCCATACCCCCCAACTGTCCTGATTTTCGCGGGACAGTCCCATTTTTTTGGGTCTGTCCCGCTGTCCCACCAGTGTCCCACGGTGGGGGGGCAGTTGGGAAGCTCCTGAACTCGCTGTTCTGCTTAGCAGAGCTGCGGTGAATAGACGCTGTGCGCATGCGCACAGCGTCTATTTAGTGGAGACAGTGGGAGAGGGGGCATCAGGGGGTACGGATTAAGGGGGGTTCCGGCAGCAGAGCCGGATTAGGGGGGGGGGGGGCAGGGGGTATGTTCCGTGGGCCCCACAGTTTTAGGGGCCTCCCTGGCTGGAGTAGCTCTGTCCCAGCTCTGAAGCTCCCCGTCCTGCCAGCAGCAGCATTGTGCTACAGTCAGCACACTCTGCTGCGTGTTGGCAGGTCTGTGGTGGTGCAGGGAGGCAGCAGCCTCCCTGCTTTCTTCTGCCTGTGCGGGTGTGTACGGGGGAGTGACCAGCCCCTCTGGATTTACCCCTAGCTGAGGGGCCAAAATCCCATAAAAAAATAACAAATATCCGGAATTTGCATAAGGGGGCGTGGCCACGCGTGCCGCGATTAGGCCACGCCCCCAAACCCCCAGCAGTCACAGCAATGAGATAGGGCCCCCCGTCTCAACTACCCTGGGCCCCCCGGACTCATAATCCGCCCCTGGAGGCATGCCAGCAGCTCACAGAGCGCTGGGCATGCCCCCTCACTGACGAAAACGGGGGCCCTCCCGTGAAGCCATTCCCCTTTTCGTTGGCCACGCCCCCTTTTCGCTGCCTGTGTGTCCCTCCTTCTGCCTGAAGAAAGCTGGGAGGTATGCACCCCTGCCTGTGCCATGCCCATACCATCTGCTTCTGCTGCTAGTCTCCTATAGATTTGCCGAGATCTGTGACTCATTTGACTAACTCCGCCCAGTGTTGTGACTCCGCCCAGCGTTAGCAAATGAGTCACAAAGTCACAGATCTGGGCTATTATATATAGGAGATAATTTTTAGACTATGGAGCATATTTTATATGTGTGAATGGTGCTGGCCAGTATCAAATGGTTTGTTATATGTGATATAATTTTTTTTTTCTTTTAAATAAAAAACAAAATATATCTACTACAGATTTCTAGCGCTTTTCCATTTGTTTTTTGGGAAAATAGGGGTAAAGCGGGCACAGACACCAGATTTCATCATTTTGAATAAGAAGCTGTAGTTCTGCATAGTGATGAGCGGGTTCGGTTCCTCGGAATCCGAAGCCCCCCGAACTTCACCCATTTTACACGGTTCCGAGGCAAATTCGGATCCTCCCGCCTTGCTCGGTTAACCCGAGCGCGCCCGAACGTCATCATCCCGCTGTCGGATTCTCGCGAGATTCGTATTCTATATAAGGAGCCGCGCGTCGCCGCCATTTTCAGTCGTGCATTGGAGATGATAGGGAGAGGACGTGGCTGGCGTTCTCTCAGTTTGTTCAGTGTGCTGCAAATATCTGTGCTCAGTGAGCAGCAAATATCTGTGCTCAGTGTGCTGCAAATATCTGTGCTCAGTGTGCTGCAAATATCTACGTTCTCTGCCTGAAAAACGCTCCATATCTGTGCTCAGTGTGCTTTATTGTGGGGACTGGGGACCACCAGTATTATATAGGAGGAGGACAGTGCAGAGTTTTGCTGACCAGTGACCACCAGTATTATACGTTCTCTGCCTGAAAAATGCTCCATATCTGTGCTCAGTGTGCTGCAAATATCTGTGCTCAAGCCCTCATTCCGAGTTGTTCGCTCGGTAAAAATCTTCGCATCGCAGCGATTTTCTGCTTAATGCGCATGCGCAATGTTCGCACTGCGACTGCGCCAAGTAAATTTGCTATGCACTTAGTAATTTTACTCACGGCTTTTTCATCGTTCTGGCGATCGTAATGTGATTGACAGGAAATGGGTGTTACTGGGCGGAAACAGGCCGTTTTATGGGCGTGTGGGAAAAAAACGCTACAGTTTCCGGAAAAAACGCAGGAGTGGCCGGAGAAACGGAGGAGTATCTGGGCGAACGCTGGGAGTGTTTGTGACGTCAAACCAGGAACGACAAGCACTGAACTGATCGCAGATGCCGAGTAAGTCTGAAGCTACTCAGAAACTGCTACGAGGTGTGTAATCGCAATATTGCGAATACATCGTTCGCATTTTTAAGATGCTAAGATTCACTCCCAGTAGGCGGCGGCTTAGCGTGAGCAACTCTGCTAAAATCGCTTTGCGAGCAAACAACTCGGAATGACCTCCTCAGTGTGCTTTATTGTGGGGACTGGGGACCACCAGTATTATATAGGAGGAGGACAGTGCAGAGTTTTGCTGACCAGTGACCAGCAGTATTATACGTTCTCTGCCTGAAAAACGCTCCATATCTGTGCTGCATTGTAGTATATAGGAGTACAGTGCATCATTTTGCTGACCACCAGTATATAATAGCAGTACGGTACAGTAGGCCACTGCTCTACCTACCTCTGTGTCGTCAAGTATACTATCCATCCATACCTGTGGTGCATTTAAGTTTTTGTGCGCAGTATATATATAGTAGTAGGACAGTGCATCATTTTGCTGACCACCAGTATATAATATATAGCAGTACGGTACAGTAGGCCACTGCTCTACCTACCTCTGTGTCGTCAAGTATACTATCCATCCATACCTGTGGTGCATTTAAGTTTTTGTGCGCAGTATATATATAGTAGTAGGACAGTGCATAATTTTGCTGACCACCAGTATATAATATATAGCAGTATGGTACAGTAGGCCACTGCTCTACCTACCTCTGTGTTGTCAAGTATACTATCCATCCATACCTGTGGTGCATTTAAGTTTTTGTGCGCAGTATATATATAGTAGTAGGACAGTGCATAATTTTGCTGACCACCAGTATATAATATATAGCAGTACGGTACAGTAGGCCACTGCTCTACCTACCTCTGTGTCGTCAAGTATACTAGCCATCCATACCTGTGGTGCATTTAAGTTTTTGTGCGCAGTATATATAGTAGTAGGCCATTGCTATTGATATATTACTGGCATATAATTCCACACATTAAAAATTGGAGAACAAAAATGTGGAGGGTAAAATAGGGAAAGATCAAGATCCACTTCTACCTCGTGCTGAAGCTGCTGCCACTAGTCATGGCCGAGACGATGAAATGCCATCAACATCGTCTGCCAAGGCCGATGACTAATGTCATAGTAGAGAGCATGTAACATCCAAAAAAATAAAGTTCCGTAAAATGACCCAAAAATCTAAATCAAAATCGTCTGAGGAGAAGCGTAAACTTGCCAATGTGCCATTTACGACACGGAGTGGCAAGGAACGGCTGAGGGCCTGGCCTATGTTCATGGCTAGTGGTTCAACTTCACATGAGGATGGAAGCACTCATCCTCTCGCTAGAAAACTGCAGTGCCACTCCTAGATGGGCCAGGTGTTTGTGTCGGCCACTTGGGTCGCTTAGCTTAGCCATCCAGCGACCTTGGTGCACCTCTTTTTTTCTTTGCATCTTGTGCTGTTTGGGGCCAATTTTTTTAATCTGCCATCCTGTCTGACACTGCAGTGCCACTCCTAGATGGGCCAGGTGTTTGTGTCGGCCACTTGGGTCGCTTAGCTTAGTCACACAGCTACCTCATTGCGCCTCTTTTTTTCTTTGCATCATGTGCTGTTTGGGGACAATTTTTATAATCTGCCATCCTGTCTGACACTGCAGTGCCACTCCTAGATGGGCCAGGTGTTTGTGTCGGCCACTTGGGTCGCTTAGCTTAGCCATCCAGCGATCTTGGTGCACCTCTTTTTTTCTTTGCATCATGTGCTGTTTGAGGACTATTTTTTTAATCTGCCATCCTGTCTGACACTGCAGTTCCACTCCTAGATGGGCCAGGTGTTTGTGTCGGCCACTTGGGTCGCTTAGCTTAGTCATCCAGCGACCTCGGTGCAAATTTTAGGACTAAAAATAATATTGTGAGGTGTGAGGTGTTCAGAATAGACTGGAAATGAGTGGAAATTATGGTTATTGAGGTTAATAATACTATGGGATCGAAATTACCCCCAAATTTTATGATTTCAGCTGTTTTTCAGGGGGTTTTTTGTAAAAAAAAAACCTGAATCCAAAACACCACCGAATCCGACAAAAAATTTTCAGGGAGGTTTTGCCAAAATGCGTCCGAATCCAAAACACAGCCGCGGAACCGAATTCAAAGCCAAATCAAAAAACACGAAAAATGTCCGGTGCACTTCACTATGCACAACTACAGCTTCTTATTCAAAATTATGAAATCTGGTGTCTGTGCCCGCTTTACCACCATTTTCATGCCCAAATGCTTGTTGGTCAAGGCAACTTGCAAGTGGGTGATATGTAAGTGACCACCCTGTGTGAGTTTCAAGTGTCAAATGTTTTGACCAACGCTGTTTAACCCTTGCACAGCTACAGCTTCTTATTAAAATTATTAAAACATGGTATCTGTGCCCGCTTTACCACCATTTTCATGCCCAAATGCTTGTTGGTCAAGGCAAACTGCAGGTGGGTGATATGTAAGTGACCACCCTGTGTGAGTTTCAAATGTCAAATCTGTTGACCAACGCTGTTTAACCCTTGCACAGCTACAGCTTCTTATTCAAAATGATGAAATCTGGTGTCTGTGCCCGCTTTACCACCATTTTCATGCCCAAATGCTTGTTGGTCAAGACAAACTGCAAGTGGGTGATATGTAAGTGACCACCCTGTGTGAGTTTCAAGTGTCAAATGTTTTGACCAACGCTGTTTAACCCTTGCACAACTACAGCTTCTTATTCAAAATGATGAAATCTGGTGTCTGTGCCCGCTTTACCACCATTTTCATGCCCAAATGCTTGTTGGTCAAGACAAACTGCAAGTGGGTGATATGTAAGTGACCACCCTGTGTGAGGTTCAAGTGTCAAATGTTTTGACCAACGCTGTTTAACCCTTGCACAACTACAGCTTCTTATTCAAAATGATGAAATCTGGTGTCTGTGCCCGCTTTACCACCATTTTCATGCCCAAATGCTTGTTGGTCAAGACAAACTGCAAGTGGGTGATATGTAAGTGACCACCCTGTGTGAGTTTCAAGTGTCAAATGTTTTGACCAACGCTGTTTAACCCTTGCACAGCTACAGCTTCTTATTCAAAATGATGAAATCTGGTGTCTGTGCCCGCTTTACCACCATTTTCATGCCCAAATGCCTGTTGGTCAAGACAAACTGCAAGTGGGTGATATGTAAGTGACCACCCTGTGTGAGGTTCAAGTGTCAAATCTTTTGACCAACGCTGTTTAACCCTTGCACAGCTACAGCTTCTTATTCAAAATGATGAAATCTGGTGTCTGTGCCCGCTTTACCACCATTTTCATGCCCAAATGCTTGTTGGTCAAGACAAACTGCAAGTGGGTGATATGTAAGTGACCACCCTGTGTGAGGTTCAAGTGTCAAATCTTTTGACCAACGCTGTTTAACCCTTGCACAGCTACAGCTTCGTATTCAAAATGATGAAATCTGGTGTCTGTGCCCGCTTTACCACCATTTTCATGCCCAAATGCTTGTTGGTCAAGACAAACTGCAAGTGGGTGATATGTAAGTGACCACCCTGTGTGAGTTTCAAGTGTCAAATGTTTTGACCAACGCTGTTTAACCCATGCACAAGAGATGAGCGGGTTCGGTTTCTCTGAATCCGAACCCGCCAGAACTTCATGTTTTTTTTCACGGGTCCGAGCGACTCGGATCTTCCCGCCTTGCTCGGTTAACCCGAGCGCGCCCGAACGTCATCATGACGCTGTCGGATTCTCGCGAGGCTCGGATTCTATCGCGAGACTCGGATTCTATATAAGGAGCCGCGCGTCGCCGCCATTTTCACACGTGCATTGAGATTGATAGGGAGAGGACGTGGCTGGCGTCCTCTCCGTTTAGACACTTGATTTACTAATTTTGGGGAGCATTAGGAGTACTCAGTAGTGTACAGTGCAGAGTTTTGCTGATAGTGACCAGTGACCACCACTTTTATTTATAATCCGTTCTCTGCCTGAAAAAAGCGATACACAGCACACAGTGACTCAGTCACATACCATATCTGTGTGCACTGCTCAGGCTCAGGCCAGTGTGCTGCATCATCTATTATCTATATATAATATTATATATCTGTCTGACTGCTCAGCTCACACAGCTTATAATTGTGGGGGAGACTGGGGAGCACTACTGCAGTGCCAGTTATAGGTTATAGCAGGAGCCAGGAGTACATAATATATTATATAGTGAGTGACCACCAGACACACAGTGCAGTTTATTTAATATATCTGTTCTCTGCCTGAAAAAAGCGATACACACAGTGACTCAGTCAGTCACATACCATATCTGTGTGCACTGCTCAGGCTCAGGCCAGTGTGCTGCATCATCTATATATATTATATATCTGTCTGACTGCTCAGCTCACACAGCTTATAATTGTGGGGGAGACTGGGGAGCACTACTGCAGTGCCAGTTATAGGTTATAGCAGGAGCCAGGAGTACATAATATTATATTAAAATTAAACAGTGCACACTTTTGCTGCAGGAGTGCCACTGCCAGTGTGACTAGTGACCAGTGACCTGACCACCAGTATATAATATTAGTAGTATACTATCTCTTTATCAACCAGTCTATATTAGCAGCAGACACAGTACAGTGCGGTAGTTCACGGCTGTGGCTACCTCTGTGTCGGCACTCGGCAGCCCGTCCATAATTGTATATACCACCTAACCGTGGTTTTTTTTTCTTTCTTTATACATACATACTAGTTACGAGTATACTATCTCTTTATCAACCAGTCTATATATTAGCAGCAGACACAGTACAGTGCGGTAGTTCACGGCTGTGGCTACCTCTGTGTCGGCACTCGGCAGCCCGTCCATAATTGTATATACCACCTAACCGTGGTTTTTTTTTTCTTTCTTTATACATACATACTAGTTACGAGTATACTATCTCTTTATCAACCAGTCTATATTAGCAGCAGACACAGTACAGTGCGGTAGTTCACGGCTGTGGCTACCTCTGTGTCGGCACTCGGCAGCCCGTCCATAATTGTATATACCACCTAACCGTGGTTTTTTTTTCTTTCTTTATACATACATACTAGTTACGAGTATACTATCTCTTTATCAACCAGTCTATATATTAGCAGCAGACACAGTACAGTGCGGTAGTTCACGGCTGTGGCTACCTCTGTGTCGGCACTCGGCAGCCCGTCCATAATTGTATATACCACCTAACCGTGGTTTTTTTTTCTTTCTTTATACATACATACTAGTTACGAGTATACTATCTCTTTATCAACCAGTCTATATATTAGCAGCAGACACAGTACAGTGCGGTAGTTCACGGCTGTGGCTACCTCTGTGTCGGCACTCGGCAGCCCGTCCATAATTGTATATACCACCTAACCGTGGTTTTTTTTTCTTTCTTTATACATACATACTAGTTACGAGTATACTATCTCTTTATCAACCAGTCTATATATTAGCAGCAGACACAGTACAGTGCGGTAGTTCACGGCTGTGGCTACCTCTGTGTCGGCACTCGGCAGCCCGTCCATAATTGTATATACCACCTAACCGTGGTTTTTTTTTTCTTTCTTTATACATACATACTAGTTACGAGTATACTATCTCTTTATCAACCAGTCTATATATTAGCAGCAGACACAGTACAGTGCGGTAGTTCACGGCTGTGGCTACCTCTGTGTCGGCACTCGGCAGCCCGTCCATAATTGTATATACCACTTAACCGTGGTTTTTTTTTCTTTCTTTATACATACATACTAGTTACGAGTATACTATCTCTTTATCAACCAGTCTATATATTAGCAGCAGACACAGTACAGTGCGGTAGTTCACGGCTGTGGCTACCTCTGTGTCGGCACTCGGCAGCCCGTCCATAATTGTATATACCACCTAACCGTGGTTTTTTTTTCTTTCTTTATACATACATACTAGTTACGAGTATACTATCTCTTTATCAACCAGTCTATATATTAGCAGCAGACACAGTACAGTGCGGTAGTTCACGGCTGTGGCTACCTCTGTGTCGGCACTCGGCAGCCCGTCCATAATTGTATATACCACCTAACCGTGGTTTTTTTTTCTTTCTTTATACATACATACTAGTTACGAGTATACTATCTCTTTATCAACCAGTCTATATATTAGCAGCAGACACAGTACAGTGCGGTAGTTCACGGCTGTGGCTACCTCTGTGTCGGCACTCGGCAGCCCGTCCATAATTGTATATACCACCTAACCGTGGTTTTTTTTTCTTTCTTTATACATACATACTAGTTACGAGTATACTATCTCTTTATCAACCAGTCTATATATTAGCAGCAGACACAGTACAGTGCGGTAGTTCACGGCTGTGGCTACCTCTGTGTCGGCACTCGGCAGCCCGTCCATAATTGTATACTAGTATCCAATCCATCCATCTCCATTGTTTACCTGAGGTGCCTTTTAGTTGTGCCTATTAAAATATGGAGAACAAAAATGTTGAGGTTCCAAAATTAGGGAAAGATCAAGATCCACTTCCACCTCGTGCTGAAGCTGCTGCCACTAGTCATGGCCGAGACGATGAAATGCCAGCAACGTCGTCTGCCAAGGCCGATGCCCAATGGCATAGTACAGAGCATGTCAAAACCAAAACACCAAATATCAGTAAAAAAAGGACTCCAAAACCTAAAATAAAATTGTCGGAGGAGAAGCGTAAACTTGCCAATATGCCATTTACCACACGGAGTGGCAAGGAACGGCTGAGGCCCTGGCCTATGTTCATGGCTAGTGGTTCAGCTTCACATGAGGATGGAAGCACTCAGCCTCTCACTAGAAAACTGAAAAGACTCAAGCTGGCAAAAGCACCGCAAAGAACTGTGCGTTCTTTGAAATCCCAAATCCACAAGGAGAGTCCAATTGTGTCGGTTGCGATGCCTGACCTTCCCAACACTGGACGTGAAGAGCATGCGCCTTCCACCATTTGCACGCCCCCTGCAAGTGCTGGAAGGAGCACCCGCAGTCCAGTTCCTGATAGTCAGATTGAAGATGTCAGTGTTGAAGTACACCAGGATGAGGAGGATATGGGTGTTGCTGGCGCTGGGGAGGAAATTGACCAGGAGGATTCTGATGGTGAGGTGGTTTGTTTAAGTCAGGCACCCGGGGAGACACCTGTTGTCCGTGGGAGGAATATGGCCGTTGACATGCCAGGTGAAAATACCAAAAAAATCAGCTCTTCGGTGTGGAGGTATTTCACCAGAAATGCGGACAACAGGTGTCAAGCCGTGTGTTCCCTTTGTCAAGCTGTAATAAGTAGGGGTAAGGACGTTAACCACCTCGGAACATCCTCCCTTATACGTCACCTGCAGCGCATTCATAATAAGTCAGTGACAAGTTCAAAAACTTTGGGTGACAGCGGAAGCAGTCCACTGACCAGTAAATCCCTTCCTCTTGTAACCAAGCTCACGCAAACCACCCCACCAACTCCCTCAGTGTCAATTTCCTCCTTCCCCAGGAATGCCAATAGTCCTGCAGGCCATGTCACTGGCAAGTCTGACGAGTCCTCTCCTGCCTGGGATTCCTCCGATGCATCCTTGCGTGTAACGCCTACTGCTGCTGGCGCTGCTGTTGTTGCCGCTGGGAGTCGATGGTCATCCCAGAGGGGAAGTCGTAAGCCCACTTGTACTACTTCCAGTAAGCAATTGACTGTTCAACAGTCCTTTGCGAGGAAGATGAAATATCACAGCAGTCATCCTACTGCAAAGCGGATAACTGAGTCCTTGACAACTATGTTGGTGTTAGAGGTGCGTCCGGTATCCGCCGTTAGTTCACAGGGAACTAGACAATTTCTTGAGGTAGTGTGCCCCCGTTACCAAATACCATCTAGGTTCCACTTCTCTAGGCAGGCGATACCGAGAATGTACACGGACGTCAGAAAAAGACTCACCAGTCTCCTAAAAAATGCAGTTGTACCCAATGTCCACTTAACCACGGACATGTGGACAAGTGGAGCAGGGCAGGGTCAGGACTATATGACTGTGACAGCCCACTGGGTAGATGTATGGACTCCCGCCGCAAGAACAGCAGCGGCGGCACCAGTAGCAGCATCTCGCAAACGCCAACTCTTTCCTAGGCAGGCTACGCTTTGTATCACCGCTTTCCAGAATACGCACACAGCTGAAAACCTCTTACGGCAACTGAGGAAGATCATCGAGGAATGGCTTACCCCAATTGGACTCTCCTGTGGATTTGTGGCATCGGACAACGCCAGCAATATTGTGTGTGCATTAAATATGGGCAAATTCCAGCACGTCCCATGTTTTGCACATACCTTGAATTTGGTGGTGCAGAATTTTTTAAAAAACGACAGGGGCGTGCAAGAGATGCTGTCGGTGGCCAGAAAAATTGCGGGACACTTTCGGCGTACAGGCACCACGTACAGAAGACTGGAGCACCACCAAAAACTACTGAACCTGCCCTGCCATCATCTGAAGCAAGAAGTGGTAACGAGGTGGAATTCAACCCTCTATATGCTTCAGAGGTTGGAGGAGCAGCAAAAGGCCATTCAAGCCTATACAATTGAGCACGATATAGGAGATGGAATGCACCTGTCTCAAGTGCAGTGGAGAATGATTTCAACGTTGTGCAAGGTTCTGATGCCCTTTGAACTTGCCACACGTGAAGTCAGTTCAGACACTGCCAGCCTGAGTCAGGTCATTCCCCTCATCAGGCTTTTGCAGAAGAAGCTGGAGGCATTGAAGAAGGAGCTAAAAGGGAGCGATTCCGCTAGGCATGTGGGACTTGTGGATGCAGCCCTTAATTCGCTTAACAAGGATTCACGGGTGGTCAATCTGTTGAAATCAGAGCACTACATTTTGGCCACCGTGCTCGATCCTAGATTTAAAGCCTACCTTGGATCTCTCTTTCTGGCAGACACAGGTCTGCTGGGGTTGAAAGACCTGCTGGTGACAAAATTGTCAAGTCAAGCGGAACGCGACCTGTCAACATCTCCTCCTTCACATTCTCCCGCAACTGGGGGTGCGAGGAAAAGGCTCAGAATTCCGAGCCCACCCGCTGGCGGTGATGCAGGGCAGTCTGGAGCGACTGCTGATGCTGACATCTGGTCCGGACTGAAGGACCTGACAACGATTACGGACATGTCGTCTACTGTCACTGCATATGATTCTCTCAACATTGATAGAATGGTGGAGGATTATATGAGTGACCGCATCCAAGTAGGCACGTCACACAGTCCGTACTTATACTGGCAGGAAAAAGAGGCAATTTGGAGGCCCTTGCACAAACTGGCTTTATTCTACCTAAGTTGCCCTCCCACAAGTGTGTACTCCGAAAGAGTGTTTAGTGCCGCCGCTCACCTTGTCAGCAATCGGCGTACGAGGTTACATCCAGAAAATGTGGAGAAGATGATGTTCATTAAAATGAATTATAATCAATTCCTCCGCGGAGACATTGACCAGCAGCAATTGCCTCCACAAAGTACACAGGGAGCTGAGATGGTGGATTCCAGTGGGGACGAATTGATAATCTGTGAGGAGGGGGATGTACACGGTGATATATCGGAGGGTGAAGATGAGGTGGACATCTTGCCTCTGTAGAGCCAGTTTGTGCAAGGAGAGATTAATTGCTTCTTTTTTGGGGGGGGTCCAAACCAACCCGTCATATCAGTCACAGTCGTGTGGCAGACCCTGTCACTGAAATGATGGGTTGGTTAAAGTGTGCATGTCCTGTTTTGTTTATACAACATAAGGGTGGGTGGGAGGGCCCAAGGACAATTCCATCTTGCACCTCTTTTTTCTTTTCTTTTTCTTTGCATCATGTGCTGATTGGGGAGGGTTTTTTTGGAAGGGACATCCTGCGTGACACTGCAGTGCCACTCCTAGATGGGCCCGGTGTTTGTGTCGGCCACTAGGGTCGCTAATCTTACTCACACAGTCAGCTACCTCATTGCGCCTCTTTTTTTCTTTGCGTCATGTGCTGTTTGGGGAGGGTTTTTTGGAAGGGACATCCTGCGTGACACTGCAGTGCCACTCCTAGATGGGCCCGGTGTTTGTGTCGGCCACTAGGGTCGCTAATCTTACTCACACAGCTACCTCATTGCGCCTCTTTTTTTCTTTGCGTCATGTGCTGTTTGGGGAGGGTTTTTTGGAAGGGACATCCTGCGTGACACTGCAGTGCCACTCCTAGATGGGCCCGGTGTTTGTGTCGGCCACTAGGGTCGCTAATCTTACTCACACAGCTACCTCATTGCGCCTCTTTTTTTCTTTGCGTCATGTGCTGTTTGGGGAGGGTTTTTTGGAAGGGACATCCTGCGTGACACTGCAGTGCCACTCCTAGATGGGCCCGGTGTTTGTGTCGGCCACTAGGGTCGCTAATCTTACTCACACAGCTACCTCATTGCGCCTCTTTTTTTCTTTGCGTCATGTGCTGTTTGGGGAGGGTTTTTTGGAAGGGCCATCCTGCGTGACACTGCAGTGCCACTCCTAGATGGGCCCGGTGTTTGTGTCGGCCACTAGGGTCGCTAATCTTACTCACACAGCTACCTCATTGCGCCTCTTTTTTTCTTTGCGTCATGTGCTGTTTGGGGAGGGTTTTTTGGAAGGGCCATCCTGCGTGACACTGCAGTGCCACTCCTAGATGGGCCCGGTGTTTGTGTCGGCCACTAGGGTCGCTAATCTTACTCACACAGCTACCTCATTGCGCCTCTTTTTTTCTTTGCGTCATGTGCTGTTTGGGGAGGGTTTTTTGGAAGGGACATCCTGCGTGACACTGCAGTGCCACTCCTAGATGGGCCCGGTGTTTGTGTCGGCCACTAGGGTCGCTTATCTTACTCACACAGCGACCTCGGTGCAAATTTTAGGACTAAAAATAATATTGTGAGGTGTGAGGTATTCAGAATAGACTGAAAATGAGTGTAAATTATGGTTTTTGAGGTTAATAATACTTTGGGATCAAAATGACCCCCAAATTCTATGATTTAAGCTGTTTTTTAGTGTTTTTTGAAAAAAACACCCGAATCCAAAACACACCCGAATCCGACAAAAAAAATTCGGTGAGGTTTTGCCAAAACGCGTTCGAACCCAAAACACGGCCGCGGAACCGAACCCAAAACCAAAACACAAAACCCGAAAAATTTCAGGCGCTCATCTCTATGCACAACTACAGCTTCTTATTCAAAATGATGAAATCTGGTGTCTGTGCCCGCTTTACCACCATTTTCATGCCCAAATGCTTGTTGGTCAAGACAAACTGCAAGTGGGTGATATGTAAGTGACCACCCTGTGTGAGGTTCAAGTGTCAAATCTTTTGACCAACGCTGTTTAACCCTTGCACAGCTACAGCTTCTTATTCAAAATGATGAAATCTGGTGTCTGTGCCCGCTTTACCACCATTTTCATGCCCAAATGCTTGTTAGTCAAGACAAACTGCAAGTGGGTGATATGTAAGTGACCACCCTGTGTGAGGTTCAAGTGTCAAATCTTTTGACCAACGCTGTTTAACCCTTGCACAGCTACAGCTTCTTATTCAAAATGATGAAATCTGGTGTCTGTGCCCGCTTTACCACCATTTTCATGCCCAAATGCTTGTTGGTCAAGACAAACTGCAAGTGGGTGATATGTAAGTGACCACCCTGTGTGAGGTTCAAGTGTCAAATCTTTTGACCAACGCTGTTTAACCCTTGCACAGCTACAGCTTCTTATTCAAAATGATGAAATCTGGTGTCTGTGCCCGCTTTACCACCATTTTCATGCCCAAATGCTTGTTGGTCAAGACAAACTGCAAGTGGGTGATATGTAAGTGACCACCCTGTGTGAGTTTCAAGTGTCAAATGTTTTGACCAACGCTGTTTAACCCTTGCACAACTACAGCTTCTTATTCAAAATGATGAAATCTGGTGTCTGTGCCCGCTTTACCACCATTTTCATGCCCAAATGCTTGTTGGTCAAGACAAACTGCAAGTGGGTGATATGTAAGTGACCACCCTGTGTGAGGTTCAAGTGTCAAATCTTTTGACCAACGCTGTTTAACCCTTGCACAACTACAGCTTCTTATTCAAAATGATGAAATCTGGTGTCTGTGCCCGCTTTACCACCATTTTCATGCCCAAATGCTTGTTGGTCAAGACAAACTGCAAGTGGGTGATATGTAAATGACCACCCTGTGTGAGTTTCAAGTGTCAAATGTTTTGACCAACGCTGTTTAACCCTTGCACAGCTACAGCTTCTTATTCAAAATGATGAAATCTGGTGTCTGTGCCCGCTTTACCACCATTTTCATGCCCAAATGCTTGTTGGTCAAGACAAACTGCAAGTGGGTGATATGTAAGTGACCACCCTGTGTGAGGTTCAAGTGTCAAATCTTTTGACCAACGCTGTTTAACCCTTGCACAGCTACAGCTTCTTATTCAAAATGATGAAATCTGGTGTCTGTGCCCGCTTTACCACCATTTTCATGCCCAAATGCTTGTTGGTCAAGACAAACTGCAAGTGGGTGATATGTAAGTGACCACCCTGTGTGAGGTTCAAGTGTCAAATCTTTTGACCAACGCTGTTTAACCCTTGCACAGCTACAGCTTCTTATTCAAAATGATGAAATCTGGTGTCTGTGCCCGCTTTACCACCATTTTCATGCCCAAATGCTTGTTGGTCAAGACAAACTGCAAGTGGGTGATATGTAAGTGACCACCCTGTGTGAGTTTCAAGTGTCAAATGTTTTGACCAACGCTGTTTAACCCTTGCACAACTACAGCTTCTTATTCAAAATGATGAAATCTGGTGTCTGTGCCCGCTTTACCACCATTTTCATGCCCAAATGCTTGTTGGTCAAAACAAACTGCAAGTGGGTGATATGTAAGTGACCACCCTGTGTGAGGTTCAAGTGTCAAATCTTTTGACCAACGCTGTTTAACCCTTGCACAGCTACAGCTTCTTATTCAAAATGATGAAATCTGGTGTCTGTGCCCGCTTTACCACCATTTTCATGCCCAAATGCTTGTTGGTCAAGACAAACTGCAAGTGGGTGATATGTAAGTGACCACCCTGTGTGAGGTTCAAGTGTCAAATCTTTTGACCAACGCTGTTTAACCCTTGCACAGCTACAGCTTCTTATTCAAAATGATGAAATCTGGTGTCTGTGCCCGCTTTACCACCATTTTCATGCCCAAATGCTTGTTGGTCAAGACAAACTGCAAGTGGATGATATGTAAGTGACCACCCTGTGTGAGGTTCAAGTGTCAAATCTTTTGACCAACGCTGTTTAACCCTTGCACAGCTACAGCTTCTTATTCAAAATGATGAAATCTGGTGTCTGTGCCCGCTTTACCACCATTTTCATGCCCAAATGCTTGTTGGTCAAGACAAACTGCAAGTGGGTGATATGTAAGTGACCACCCTGTGTGAGGTTCAAGTGTCAAATCTTTTGACCAACGCTGTTTAACCCTTGCACAGCTACAGCTTCTTATTCAAAATGATGAAATCTGGTGTCTGTGCCCGCTTTACCACCATTTTAATGCCCAAATGCTTGTTGGTCAAGACAAACTGCAAGTGGGTGATATGTAAGTGACCACCCTGTGTGAGGTTCAAGTGTCAAATCTTTTGACCAACGCTGTTTAACCCTTGCACAGCTACAGCTTCTTATTCAAAATGATGAAATCTGGTGTCTGTGCCCGCTTTACCACCATTTTCATGCCCAAATGCTTGTTGGTCAAGACAAACTGCAAGTGGGTGATATGTAAGTGACCACCCTGTGTGAGTTTCAAGTGTCAAATGTTTTGACCAACGCTGTTTAACCCTTGCACAACTACAGCTTCTTATTCAAAATGATGAAATCTGGTGTCTGTGCCTGCTTTACCACCATTTTCATGCCCAAATGCTTGTTGGTCAAGACAAACTGCAAGTGGGTGATATGTAAGTGACCACCCTGTGTGAGGTTCAAGTGTCAAATCTTTTGACCAACGCTGTTTAAACCTTGCACAGCTACAGCTTCTTATTCAAAATGATGAAATCTGGTGTCTGTGCCCCCTTTACCACCATTTTCATGCCCAAATGCTTGTTGGTCAAGACAAACTGCAAGTGGGTGATATGTAAGTGACCACCCTGTGTGAGGTTCAAGTGTCAAATCTTTTGACCAACGCTGTTTAACCCTTGCACAGCTACAGCTTCTTATTCAAAATGATGAAATCTGGTGTCTGTGCCCGCTTTACCACCATTTTCATGCCCAAATGCTTGTTGGTCAAGACAAACTGCAAGTGGGTGATATGTAAGTGACCACCCTGTGTGAGGTTCAAGTGTCAAATCTTTTGACCAACGCTGTTTAACCCTTGCACAGCTACAGCTTCTTATTCAAAATGATGAAATCTGGTGTCTGTGCCCGCTTTACCACCATTTTCATGCCCAAATGCTTGTTGGTCAAGACAAACTGCACGTGGGTGATATGTAAGTGACCACCCTGTGTGAGGTTCAAGTGTCAAATCTTTTGACCAACGCTGTTTAACCCTTGCACAGCTACAGCTTCTTATTCAAAATGATGAAATCTGGTGTCTGTGCCCGCTTTACCACCATTTTCATGCCCAAATGCTTGTTGGTCAAGACAAACTGCAAGTGGATGATATGTAAGTGACCACCCTGTGTGAGGTTCAAGTGTCAAATCTTTTGACCAACGCTGTTTAACCCTTGCACAGCTACAGCTTCTTATTCAAAATGATGAAATCTGGTGTCTGTGCCCGCTTTACCACCATTTTCATGCCCAAATGCTTGTTGGTCAAGACAAACTGCAAGTGGGTGATATGTAAGTGACCACCCTGTGTGAGGTTCAAGTGTCAAATCTTTTGACCAACGCTGTTTAACCCTTGCACAGCTACAGCTTCTTATTCAAAATTATGAAATCTGGTGTCTGTGCCCGCTTTACCACCATTTTAATGCCCAAATGCTTGTTGGTCAAGACAAACTGCAAGTGGGTGATATGTAAGTGACCACCCTGTGTGAGGTTCAAGTGTCAAATCTTTTGACCAACGCTGTTTAACCCTTGCACAGCTACAGCTTCTTATTCAAAATGATGAAATCTGGTGTCTGTGCCCGCTTTACCACCATTTTCATGCCCAAATGCTTGTTGGTCAAGAGAAACTGCAAGTGGGTGATATGTAAGTGACCACCCTGTGTGAGTTTCAAGTGTCAAATGTTTTGACCAACGCTGTTTAACCCTTGCACAACTACAGCTTCTTATTCAAAATGATGAAATCTGGTGTCTGTGCCTGCTTTACCACCATTTTCATGCCCAAATGCTTGTTGGTCAAGACAAACTGCAAGTGGGTGATATGTAAGTGACCACCCTGTGTGAGGTTCAAGTGTCAAATCTTTTGACCAACGCTGTTTAAACCTTGCACAGCTACAGCTTCTTATTCAAAATGATGAAATCTGGTGTCTGTGCCCCCTTTACCACCATTTTCATGCCCAAATGCTTGTTGGTCAAGACAAACTTCAAGTGGGTGATATGTAAGTGACCACCCTGTGTGAGGTTCAAGTGTCAAATCTTTTGACCAACGCTGTTTAACCCTTGCACAGCTACAGCTTCTTATTCAAAATGATGAAATCTGGTGTCTGTGCCCGCTTTACCACCATTTTCATGCCCAAATGCTTGTTGGTCAAGACAAACTGCAAGTGGGTGATATGTAAGTGACCACCCTGTGTGAGTTTCAAGTGTCAAATGTTTTGACCAACGCTGTTTAACCCTTGCACAACTACAGCTTCTTATTCAAAATGATGAAATCTGGTGTCTGTGCCCGCTTTACCACCATTTTCATGCCCAAATGCTTGTTAGTCAAGACAAACTGCAAGTGGGTGATATGTAAGTGACCACCCTGTGTGAGGTTCAAGTGTCAAATCTTTTGACCAACGCTGTTTAACCCTTGCACAGCTACAGCTTCTTATTCAAAATGATGAAATCTGGTGTCTGTGCCCGCTTTACCACCATTTTCATGCCCAAATGCTTGTTGGTCAAGACAAACTGCAAGTGGGTGATATGTAAGTGACCACCCTGTGTGAGGTTCAAGTGTCAAATCTTTTGACCAACGCTGTTTAACCCTTGCACAGCTACAGCTTCTTATTCAAAATGATGAAATCTGGTGTCTGTGCCCGCTTTACCACCATTTTCATGCCCAAATGCTTGTTGGTCAAGACAAACTGCAAGTGGGTGATATGTAAGTGACCACCCTGTGTGAGTTTCAAGTGTCAAATGTTTTGACCAACGCTGTTTAACCCTTGCACAACTACAGCTTCTTATTCAAAATGATGAAATCTGGTGTCTGTGCCCGCTTTACCACCATTTTCATGCCCAAATGCTTGTTGGTCAAGACAAACTGCAAGTGGGTGATATGTAAGTGACCACCCTGTGTGAGTTTCAAGTGTCAAATGTTTTGACCAACGCTGTTTAACCCTTGCACAACTACAGCTTCTTATTCAAAATGATGAAATCTGGTGTCTGTGCCTGCTTTACCACCATTTTCATGCCCAAATGCTTGTTGGTCAAGACAAACTGCAAGTGGGTGATATGTAAGTGACCACCCTGTGTGAGGTTCAAGTGTCAAATCTTTTGACCAACGCTGTTTAAACCTTGCACAGCTACAGCTTCTTATTCAAAATGATGAAATCTGGTGTCTGTGCCCGCTTTACCACCATTTTCATGCCCAAATGCTTGTTGGTCAAGACAAACTGCAAGTGGGTGATATGTAAGTGACCACCCTGTGTGAGGTTCAAGTGTCAAATCTTTTGACCAACGCTGTTTAACCCTTGCACAGCTACAGCTTCTTATTCAAAATGATGAAATCTGGTGTCTGTGCCCGCTTTACCACCATTTTCATGCCCAAATGCTTGTAGGTCAAGACAAACTGCAAGTGGGTGATATGTAAGTGACCACCCTGTGTGAGGTTCAAGTGTCAAATGTTTTGACCAACGCTGTTTAACCCTTGCACAACTACAGCTTCTTATTCAAAATGATGAAATCTGGTGTCTGTGCCCGCTTTACCACCATTTTCATGCCCAAATGCTTGTTGGTCAAGACAAACTGCAAGTGGGTGATATGTAAGTGACCACCCTGTGTGAGGTTCAAGTGTCAAATGTTTTGACCAACGCTGTTTAACCCTTGCACAACTACAGCTTCTTATTCAAAATGATGAAATCTGGTGTCTGTGCCCGCTTTACCACCATTTTCATGCCCAAATGCTTGTTGGTCAAGACAAACTGCAAGTGGGTGATATGTAAGTGACCACCCTGTGTGAGTTTCAAGTGTCAAATGTTTTGACCAACGCTGTTTAACCCTTGCACAGCTACAGCTTCTTATTCAAAATGATGAAATCTGGTGTCTGTGCCCGCTTTACCACCATTTTCATGCCCAAATGCTTGTTGGTCAAGACAAACTGCAAGTGGGTGATATGTAAGTGACCACCCTGTGTGAGGTTCAAGTGTCAAATCTTTTGACCAACGCTGTTTAACCCTTGCACAGCTACAGCTTCTTATTCAAAATGATGAAATCTGGTGTCTGTGCCTGCTTTACCACCATTTTCATGCCCAAATGCTTGTTGGTCAAGACAAACTGCAAGTGGGTGATATGTAAGTGACCACTCTGTGTGAGGTTCAAGTGTCAAATCTTTTGACCAACGCTGTTTAACCCTTGCACAGCTACAGCTTCGTATTCAAAATGATGAAATCTGGTGTCTGTGCCCGCTTTACCACCATTTTCATGCCCAAATGCTTGTTGGTCAAGACAAACTGCAAGTGGGTGATATGTAAGTGACCACCCTGTGTGAGTTTCAAGTGTCAAATGTTTTGACCAACGCTGTTTAACCCTTGCACAACTACAGCTTCTTATTCAAAATGATGAAATCTGGTGTCTGTGCCCGCTTTACCACCATTTTCATGCCCAAATGCTTGTTGGTCAAGACAAACTGCAAGTGGGTGATATGTAAGTGACCACCCTGTGTGAGGTTCAAGTGTCAAATCTTTTGACCAACGCTGTTTAACCCTTGCACAGCTACAGCTTCTTATTCAAAATGATGAAATCTGGTGTCTGTGCCCGCTTTACCACCATTTTCATGCCCAAATGCTTGTTGGTCAAGACAAACTGCAAGTGGGTGATATGTAAGTGACCACCCTGTGTGAGTTTCAAGTGTCAAATGTTTTGACCAACGCTGTTTAACCCTTGCACGCACAACTACAGCTTCTTATTCAAAATGATGAAATCTGGTGTCTGTGCCCGCTTTACCACCATTTTCATGCCCAAATGCTTGTTAGTCAAGACAAACTGCAAGTGGGTGATATGTAAGTGACCACCCTGTGTGAGGTTCAAGTGTCAAATCTTTTGACCAACGCTGTTTAACCCTTGCACAGCTACAGCTTCTTATTCAAAATGATGAAATCTGGTGTCTGTGCCCGCTTTACCACCATTTTCATGCCCAAATGCTTGTTGGTCAAGACAAACTGCAAGTGGGTGATATGTAAGTGACCACCCTGTGTGAGGTTCAAGTGTCAAATCTTTTGACCAACGCTGTTTAACCCTTGCACAGCTACAGCTTCTTATTCAAAATGATGAAATCTGGTGTCTGTGCCCGCTTTACCACCATTTTCATGCCCAAATGCTTGTTGGTCAAGACAAACTGCAAGTGGGTGATATGTAAGTGACCACCCTGTGTGAGTTTCAAGTGTCAAATGTTTTGACCAACGCTGTTTAACCCTTGCACAAATACAGCTTCTTATTCAAAATGATGAAATCTGGTGTCTGTGCCCGCTTTACCACCATTTTCATGCCCAAATGCTTGTTGGTCAAGACAAACTGCAAGTGGGTGATATGTAAGTGACCACCCTGTGTGAGGTTCAAGTGTCAAATGTTTTGACCAACGCTGTTTAACCCTTGCACAACTACAGCTTCTTATTCAAAATGATGAAATCTGGTGTCTGTGCCCGCTTTACCACCATTTTCTTGCCCAAATGCTTGTTGGTCAGGACAAACTGCAAGTGGGTGATATGTAAGTGACCACCCTGTGTGAGGTTCAAGTTTCAAATGTTTTGACCAACGCTGTTTAACCCTTGCACAGCTACAGCTTCTTATTCAAAATGATGAAATCTGGTGTCTGTGCCCGCTTTACCACCATTTTCATGCCCAAATGCTTGTTGGTCAAGACAAACTGCAAGTGGGTGATATGTAAGTGACCACCCTGTGTGAGGTTCAAGTGTCAAATCTTTTGACCAACGCTGTTTAACCCTTGCACAGCTACAGCTTCTTATTCAAAATGATGAAATCTGGTGTCTGTGCCCGCTTTACCACCATTTTCATGCCCAAATGCTTGTTGGTCAAGACAAACTGCAAGTGGGTGATATGTAAGTGACCACCCTGTGTGAGGTTCAAGTGTCAAATCTTTTGACCAACGCTGTTTAACCCTTGCACAGCTACAGCTTCTTATTCAAAATGATGAAATCTGGTGTCTGTGCCCGCTTTACCACCATTTTCATGCCCAAATGCTTGTTGGTCAAGACAAACTGCAAGTGGGTGATATATAAGTGACCACCCTGTGTGAGTTTCAAGTGTCAAATGTTTTGACCAACGCTGTTTAACCCTTGCACAACTACAGCTTCTTATTCAAAATGATGAAATCTGGTGTCTGTGCCCGCTTTACCACCATTTTCATGCCCAAATGCTTGTTGGTCAAGACAAACTGCAAGTGGGTGATATGTAAGTGACCACCCTGTGTGAGGTTCAAGTGTCAAATGTTTTGACCAACGCTGTTTAACCCTTGCACAACTACAGCTTCTTATTCAAAATGATGAAATCTGGTGTCTGTGCCCGCTTTACCACCATTTTCATGCCCAAATGCTTGTTGGTCAAGACAAACTGCAAGTGGGTGATATGTAAGTGACCACCCTGTGTGAGGTTCAAGTGTCAAATCTTTTGACCAACGCTGTTTAACCCTTGCACAGCTACAGCTTCTTATTCAAAATGATGAAATCTGGTGTCTGTGCCCGCTTTACCACCATTTTCATGCCCAAATGCTTGTTGGTCAAGACAAACTGCAAGTGGGTGATATGTAAGTGACCACCCTGTGTGAGGTTCAAGTGTCAAATCTTTTGACCAACGCTGTTTAACCCTTGCACAGCTACAGCTTCTTATTCAAAATGATGAAATCTGGTGTCTGTGCCCGCTTTACCACCATTTTCATGCCCAAATGCTTGTTGGTCAAGACAAACTGCAAGTGGGTGATATGTAAGTGACCACCCTGTGTGAGTTTCAAGTGTCAAATGTTTTGACCAATGCTGTTTAACCCTTGCACAACTACAGCTTCTTATTCAAAATGATGAAATCTGGTGTCTGTGCCCGCTTTACCACCATTTTCATGCCCAAATGCTTGTTGGTCAAGACAAACTGCAAGTGGGTGATATGTAAGTGACCACCCTGTGTGAGGTTCAAGTGTCAAATGTTTTGACCAACGCTGTTTAACCCTTGCACAACTACAGCTTCTTATTCAAAATGATGAAATCTGGTGTCTGTGCCCGCTTTACCACCATTTTCATGCCCAAATGCTTGTTGGTCAAGACAAACTGCAAGTGGGTGATATGTAAGTGACCACCCTGTGTGAGGTTCAAGTGTCAAATCTTTTGACCAACGCTGTTTAACCCTTGCACAGCTACAGCTTCTTATTCAAAATGATGAAATCTGGTGTCTGTGCCCGCTTTACCACCATTTTCATGCCCAAATGCTTGTTGGTCAAGACAAACTGCAAGTGGGTGATATGTAAGTGACCACCCTGTGTGAGTTTCAAGTGTCAAATGTTTTGACCAATCCTGTTTAACCCTTGCACAACTACAGCTTCTTATTCAAAATGATGAAATCTGGTGTCTGTGCCCGCTTTACCACCATTTTCATGCCCAAATGCTTGTTGGTCAAGACAAACTGCAAGTGGGTGATATGTAAGTGACCACCCTGTGTGAGGTTCAAGTGTCTAATCTTTTGACCAACGCTGTTTAACCCTTGCACAGCTACAGCTTCTTATTCAAAATGATGAAATCTGGTGTCTGTGCCCGCTTTACCACCATTTTCATGCCCAAATGCTTGTTGGTCAAGACAAACTGCAAGTGGGTGATATGTAAGTGACCACCCTGTGTGAGGTTCAAGTGTCAAATGTTTTGACCAACGCTGTTTAACCCTTGCACAACTACAGCTTCTTATTCAAAATGATGAAATCTGGTGTCTGTGCCCGCTTTACCACCATTTTCATGCCCAAATGCTTGTTGGTCAAGACAAACTGCAAGTGGGTGATATGTAAGTGACCACCCTGTGTAAGTTTCAAGTATCAAATCTTTTGACCAACGCTGTTTAACCCTTGCACAGCTACAGCTTCTTATTCAAAATGATGAAATCTGGTGTCTGTGCCCGCTTTACCACCATTTTCATGCCCAAATGCCTGTTAGTCAAGGCAAATTGCAAGTGGGTGATATGTAAGTGACCACCCTCTGTGAGTTTCAAGTTTCAAATCTGTTGACCAACGCTGTTTAACCCTTGCACAACTACAGCTTCTTATTCAAAATGATGAAATCTGGTTTCTGTGCCCGCTTTACCACCATTTTCATGCCCAAATGCTTGTTGGTCAAGACAAACTGCAAGTGGGTGATATGTAAGTGACCACCCTGTGTGAGTTTCAAGTGTCAAATCTTTTGACCAACGCTGTTTAACCCTTGCACAACTACAGCTTCTTATTCAAAATGATGAAATCTGGTGTCTGTGCCCGCTTTACCACCATTTTCATGCCCAAATGCTTGTTGGTCAAGACAAACTGCAAGTGGGTGATATGTAAGTGACCACCCTGTGTGAGGTTCAAGTGTCAAATGTTTTGACCAACGCTGTTTAACCCTTGCACAACTACAGCTTCTTATTCAAAATGATGAAATCTGGTGTCTGTGCCCGCTTTACCACCATTTTCATGCCCAAATGCTTGTTGGTCAAGACAAACTGCAAGTGGGTGATATGTAAGTGACCACCCTGTGTGAGTTTCAAGTGTCAAATGTTTTGACCAACGCTGTTTAACCCTTGCACAGCTACAGCTTCTTATTCAAAATGATGAAATCTGGTGTCTGTGCCCGCTTTACCACCATTTTCATGCCCAAATGCTTGTTGGTCAAGACAAACTGCAAGTGGGTGATATGTAAGTGACCACCCTGTGTGAGGTTCAAGTGTCAAATCTTTTGACCAACGCTGTTTAACCCTTGCACAGCTACAGCTTCTTATTCAAAATGATGAAATCTGGTGTCTGTGCCCGCTTTACCACCATTTTCATGCCCAAATGCTTGTTGGTCAAGACAAACTGCAAGTGGGTGATATGTAAGTGACCACCCTGTGTGAGGTTCAAGTGTCAAATGTTTTGACCAACGCTGTTTAACCCTTGCACAACTACAGCTTCTTATTCAAAATGATGAAATCTGGTGTCTGTGCCCGCTTTACCACCATTTTCATGCCCAAATGCTTGTTGGTCAAGACAAACTGCAAGTGGGTGATATGTAAGTGACCACCCTGTGTGAGGTTCAAGTGTCAAATCTTTTGACCAACGCTGTTTAACCCTTGCACAGCTACAGCTTCTTATTCAAAATGATGAAATCTGGTGTCTGTGCCCGCTTTACCACCATTTTCATGCCCAAATGCTTGTTGGTCAAGACAAACTGCAAGTGGGTGATATGTAAGTGACCACCCTGTGTGAGTTTCAAGTGTCAAATGTTTTGACCAATGCTGTTTAACCCTTGCACAACTACAGCTTCTTATTCAAAATGATGAAATCTGGTGTCTGTGCCCGCTTTACCACCATTTTCATGCCCAAATGCTTGTTGGTCAAGACAAACTGCAAGTGGGTGATATGTAAGTGACCACCCTGTGTAAGTTTCAAGTATCAAATCTTTTGACCAACGCTGTTTAACCCTTGCACAGCTACAGCTTCTTATTCAAAATGATGAAATCTGGTGTCTGTGCCCGCTTTACCACCATTTTCATGCCCAAATGCCTGTTAGTCAAGGCAAATTGCAAGTGGGTGATATGTAAGTGACCACCCTCTGTGAGTTTCAAGTTTCAAATCTGTTGACCAACGCTGTTTAACCCTTGCACAACTACAGCTTCTTATTCAAAATGATGAAATCTGGTTTCTGTGCCCGCTTTACCACCATTTTCATGCCCAAATGCTTGTTGGTCAAGACAAACTGCAAGTGGGTGATATGTAAGTGACCACCCTGTGTGAGTTTCAAGTGTCAAATCTTTTGACCAACGCTGTTTAACCCTTGCACAACTACAGCTTCTTATTCAAAATGATGAAATCTGGTGTCTGTGCCCGCTTTACCACCATTTTCATGCCCAAATGCTTGTTGGTCAAGACAAACTGCAAGTGGGTGATATGTAAGTGACCACCCTGTGTGAGTTTCATGTATCAAATCTTTTGACCAACGCTGTTTAACCCTTGCACAGCTACAGCTTCTTATTCAAAATGATGAAATCTGGTGTCTGTGCCCGCTTTACCACCATTTTCATGCCTAAATCATTTTTGTTTATTGCAAAATGTCATGTAAATTGGTGTAAGGGACACTATTTGAAGTTTATGTAATGTTAACTTAGTGATCTATCCTTATTTAATTTATTTTAATATAATAATTTCTGAATAAGAATCTGGAGCCGAATAAGAAGTGAATAAGAAGCTGGAGCCGAATAAGAAGTGAATAAGAAGCTGGCCGAATAAGAAGCTAACTTCAGCCTCGTATTGCTAAATCTGTTTATGAAACTCCATGGTTAGTGGTGTCACTTAATCTGTAATAGAATAGGAAACTTCATCCCCCATGATGCTCTGGGACCCCGAGAGCATTGATATAGCCTATTGGGGTGATAATAAAAGGTTCACAACGAATGTGAAAGTAACTGTTAGGCCCACAAAGAGTCCTTAACCAGTATGCTAGGTTTATTGGTAAACAGCAGTAATAGGATATGCAGGAAGTGGAACATAGTGGTAATGTAGGGGTTAACAGCAGTAACCAGAGGCAGGCCCGGCGCTACCCGCTCAGCGAAGGGATGCAGTGCAGGGAGGCGCTGGGACACAGAGGCGCTTTCCCTGCTCTGAATCCCTTCACTGCTGCGCCGTCCTGTCCCCCCTGCTGCTGCTGCTGCTGTGTCTGTCACTGTATGACAGTCACTGGCAGCAGCGCCTGCAGAATCAAGAACCTCCTGCCTCCCCTCCCCGTGTGACAGCGGCTGAGTACGGGACAGAAGGGGGCGGAGCTAAACGGACCGAAAGGGGGCGGGGCTAAACGGGACAGAAGGGGCGGAGCTACACTGACCAGGCTGCAGTACAGAGGGAGACTGGCTTAGGTAAGTGGTGTGTGTGTGTGTGTGTGTATGTGTGCATATGGTGGGTGGGTGTGTATGTGTGTGTATATATGTGTGAATTGTGTGTGTGAGGTATGTCTGCGTACGCGCACTTTATGGACGCTAGTACTGGGGGGGGGCATTACGTATAATGACGCTACTACTGGGGGAGGCCATTACATGCAAGGACGCTACTACTACTGGGAGGGTGCATTACGTATAAGGACGCTACTACGGGGGGGCATTACGCGTAACAACGCTACTACTGCTGGGGGGGGCATTACTTATAAGGACGCTACTAGTACTACGGGGGAATTGCATATAAGGAGGCTTCTACTGGGGGTGCATTATGTATAAGGACGCTACTACTACTGTGGGGCATTACGTATATGGACGATACTACTATTATGGGGAATTACGTATAAGGACGCTTTTACTACTGGGGGTGCACTACGTATAAGGACGCTACTACTGCTGGGGGGAGCATTACGTATAAGAACGCTACTACTACTTGGGGGCATTATATATAAGGACGCTACTATTACTCGAGGGGCATTACGTATAACAATGCTACCACTACTAGAGGGGCATTACGTATAAGGATGCTACTACTGGGGGGGCATTATGCATAAGGACGCTACTACTGCTGGGGGGAGCATTACGTATAAGAACGCTACTACTACTTGGGGGCATTATTTATAAGGACGCTACTATTACTCGAGGGGCATTACGTATAACAATGCTACCACTACTAGAGGGGCATTACGTATAAGGATGCTACTACTGGGGGGGCATTATGCATAAGGACGCTACTACTACAGGGGGGGGGGGCATTACATGTAAAGATGCTACTACTGGGGGGGCCATTACGTATAAGGACGCTACTAGTACTGTGGGGGGGGGGGGGGGGGGCATTACGTATAAGGACGCTACTACTACTAGGGGGGAATTACGTACAAGGACGCTTCTACTACTGGGGGTGCACTACGTATAAGGACGCTTCTACTACTGGGGGGGCATTACGTATATAAGGACGCGTCTACTACTGGGGGTGCACTACGTATAAGGACGCTTCTACTACTGGGGGGGGCATTACGTATATAAGGACGCGTCTACTACTGGGGGTGCACTACGTATAAGGATGCTACTACTACTCTGGGTGCATTATGTATAAGGATGCTACTACTACTGGGGGGGCATTACGTATAAGGATGCTACTACTACTGGGGGGGCACTACGTGTAAGGATGCTACTACTACTGGGGGGCATTATGTATACGGATGCTACTACTACTGTGAGTGCATTATGTATAAGGATGCTACTACTACTGGGGTGCATTACATATAAGGACGCTACTACTACGGGTGGGGCATTACGTATAAGATTAATAAGATTGTGCTACATTGTGGCGTAAGTTTAAATGGGGGTACTATTGTGTGGCCATGCCTCTTAGTTGTGAGACCACACCCCTTTTCCCGGCGCACGCCAACGGAATATGGGAGGGCGCAATTTTATAGTTTGCAGGGGGGCGCCGAACACCCTAGCACCGGCCCTGACCAGAGGTAACGAAGCAGTGGTAAATGCAGGTGTCTCACCTCAAGTGCTTCATCACTGTACTGTATCACTCTACACAGTAAAGATGACAGCAGCCTGCTTAGAATATAGTGAAATGATTGACTATAACAATGTTGACATTGTTAAAATGTCGATAGGCAACAACATATCAATATTGTCAGAATGTTGATAGGTGAAATGTAGACATTCTGACTTGTCAGAATGTTGGTTGACATAATTACGACAAGAGGCGGCTGCTGCGAATGGGCTGTTTTCACAGGAGTTTGGGGGCGGGCTTACTGATGATAGACAGGCTGAGCAGTATGTGCCTGTCTTCCATACATGCAGCGACTACTGATCCCCGGGTAAGGGAGCCAGCACATATGTTACATACTACTTCACATGTATGCAGGGCTGTTTCTAGCCAATTTGGCTCCCAGTGCGAGATTTAAAAATGCGCCCCCCCCATGACATAAAATAAATGTGCCCCCCCCCCACACACACACACCTAGATAAAAAAAAAACTTGCGCGCGTGCCCCTGGCAAGCGGGCGTGGCCTCATCTAAATGGGTGTGGCCTCGTCTGAAAAGACTACCTCACAATCCAGTTTTTGACCCTGCTCCAACAGGTCACGACCACCACAGGAAAAAAAAATTCTACCATATTAAGCCCCACACAGTAATGCCCCCAGCACCATATTATGCCACACAACGCAATGCCCTTGATACATTAAATCCCCACACTACGGCAGGCAAGAGTCCCCATTTCACACATTACGGCAGGTGTCCCCATTTTACACATTGAGAGAGAGAGAGAGAGAGAATACTTACAGAGGAGATTACTGCTCTTCGGCCCGCCTCACCAGTCGCTCCTCGCGCCGGCCTTCCCCTCTTCCTAACTTGGATCCCCCTCTGTACTCCGCTCGGGGGGGGGGGGGGGGGGGAGTTTCGTGGAGTGACGGGGTTGCATCGTCACGTAACGACGCAACCGCGTCATTCCGTGAAACTCCGCCCCCCAAGTGGGTTACTCAGGGAGAAATAGGAGGGGGAAGCAGGGAGCCACAGTTAGTGCCCTGCTCGCCTGCCCCAAGAAACGGCCCTGCATGTATGCTCATAGCTCCTTCCCTGCAGCAGCGACTGATTATGACTATCATATTTCATACCCAACTTGCCAGCATATGTGCAGTAGAACATCAGGTCAGAGGTCACACCTCCTTGCAGACTCTGGGTCCTAGTGTCCAGCATATATGTTTAGGACAAAGTGAAGGAGGCTGCACAGGATGTTGCTGCTGCTATCCCAAAAGAGAGTACTGGCACATGCGCAGATGGGAGAAAAGTGAAAACATTTATTTGATTTACAGGTAAATCCATTAAAGCATTGAAGCATCAGTTTACAAATGGTGGCACTTTATTTATCCCTGAGGGCCGCCATCAATACATTAAGCGGTGATTTATTCACGGATTTTGTTGATGTAAGCCCTAGAAAGAGACTATTACTGGTGCTAGCAGGGACAAGCTTCCCAAAAACTGGAGGGCCCCAGACTCAACTCTTCTGTATGGAGGAGGGTCATGTGAGTAACAATAAGATTTTAAACCTACCGGTAAATCTTTTTATCCTAGTCCGTAGAGGATGCTGGGGACTCCGTAAGGACCATGGGGAATAGACGGGCTCCGCAGGAGACATGAGCACTAAAAAAGAACTTTAGGTATGGGTGTGCACTGGCTCCTCCCTCTATGCCCCTCCTCCAGACCTCAGCTAGAGAAACTGTGCCCAGAGGAGACGGACAGTACGAGGAAAGGATTTTGGAAATCCAAGGGCAAGATTCATACCAGCCACACCATTCACACCGTATAACATGGGATACACGAACCAGTCAACAGTAGGAAACAAAACCAGTATCAGTCCAAAACTGATCCAAACTGAAAACATAACCCTTATGTAAGCAACAACTATATACAAGTCTTGCAGGATGTTGTCTGCACTGGGACGGGCGCCCAGCATCCTCTACGGACTAGGAGAAAAAGAATTACTGGTAGGTTTAAAATCTTATTTTTTCTTACGTCCTAGAGGATGCTGGGGACTCCGTAAGGACCATGGGGATTATACCAAAGCTCCAAAACGGGCGGGAGAGTGCGGATGACTCTGCAGCACCGAATGAGCAAACATTAGGTCCTCATCAGCCAGGGTATCAAACTTGTAGAATTTTGCAAATGTGTTTGAACCCGACCAAGTCGCCGCTCGGCAAAGTTGTAAAGCCTAGATGCCTCGGGCAGCCGCCCATGAAGAGCCCACCTTCCTAGTGGAATGGGCCTTTACCGAATTCGGTAATGGCAATCCAGCCGTAGAATGAGCCTGCTGAATCGTGTTACAGATCCAGCGAGCAATAGTCTGCTTAGACGCAGGAGTGCCAACTTTGTTGGCTGCATACAGGATAAACAGGGCCTCTGTTTTCCTAACCCGAGCCGTTCTGGCCACATACATTTTCAATGCCCTGACCACATCCAGGGACTCGGAATCCTCCACGTCCCTAGTAGCCACTGGCACCACAATAGGTTGGTTCATATGAAAAGAAGAAACCACCTTAGGCAGAAACTGAGGACGAGTCCGCAACTCAGCTCTATCCACATGAAAAATCAGATAAGGGCTTTTGTGCAGGAAGTGGAGAAAACGGCCTAGATGGAATTCTTCCGGAGGAGCAGTCCTGGCTTTGCACCAAGATACATACTTCCTCCAGATACGGTGATAATGTTTCGATGTCACCTCCTTCCTAGCCTTTATCAGAGTAGGAATTACCTCATTCGGAATGCCCTTTTTCGCTAGGATCCTGCGTTCAACCGCCATGCCGTCAAACGCAGTAGCGGTAAGTCCTGGAACAGACAGGGCCCTTGTTGTAACAGGTCTTCCCTGAGAGGAAGAGGCCACGGATCTACTGTGAGCATTTCCTGCAGATCCGGATACCAGGCCCTTCGAGGCCAATCTGGAACAATGAGAATTGTCTGAATCCCTCTTCGTCTTATGATTCTCAGTATCTCTGAGATGAGAGGAAGAGGAGGAAACACATAGACCAACTGGAACACCAACGGTGTCACCAGGGCGTCCACTGCTACCGCCTGAGGGTCCCTTGACCTGGCGCAATATCTCGGAAGTTTCTTGTTTAGGCGTGAAGCCATCATGTCTATTTGAGGCAGTCCCCACTGACTTGCAATCTCTGCGAAGACTTCCTGATGAAGTCCCCACTCTCCTGGATGCAGATCATGTCTGCTTGGGAAGTTTGCCTCCCAGTTGTCCACTCCCGGAATGAAGACTGCTGACAGAGCGCTTACATGACTCTCCGCCCATCGAAGAATCTTTGAGGCTTTTGCCATTGCCACTCTGCTCCTTGTGCCGCCTTGGCGGTTTACATGAGCCACTGCTGTGATGTTGTCTGACTGAATCAGAACCGGTAGACCTCGAAGTAAGGTCTCCGCTTGACGAAGGCTGTTGTATATGGCCCTTAACTCCAGTACGTTGATGTGTAGACAAGTCTCCTGGCTTGACCACAGACCTTGGAAGTTTCTTCCCTGTGTGACTGCTCCCTATCCTCGGAGGCTCGCGTCCGTGGTCACCAGAACCCAGTCCTGAATGCCGAACCTGCGACCCTCTAGAAGGTGAGCACTCTGCAGCCACCACAAGAGAGATACCCTGGCCCTGGGGGACAGGCGGATCATCTGATGAATCTGTAGATGTGACCCGGACCACTTGTCCAGAAGGTCCCACTGAAAAGTCCTGGCATGGAACCTGCCGAATGGAATGGCCTCGTAAGATGCCACCATCTTTCCCAGAACTCGAGTGCAGTGATGTACCGACACCCTGTCTGGCTTTAACAGGTCCCTGACCAAGCTCTGAAGTTCCTGGGCCTTTTCCATCGGGAGAAAGACCCTCTTTTGTTCCGTGTCCAGAATCATGCCTAAGAAAGGCAATCGGGTCGTTGACACTAACTGTGACTTCGGTAGATTGAGAATCCAACCGTGTTGTTGCAACACCCTCAGGGAGAGAGATACGCTGTCCAGCAACTGTTCTCTCGATCTCGCTTTTATCAGGAGATCGTCCAAGTATCGGATAATTGTGACACCCTGCTTGCGCAGGAGCACCATCATCTCTGCCATTAATTTGGTAAAAATCCTCGGGGCCGTGGAAAGCCCAAACGACAACGTCTGAAATTGGTAATTACAATCCTGCACCACAAATCTCAGGAACGCCTGATGAGGTTGATATATGGGGACATGAAGGTATGCATCCTTTATGTCTAGGGACACCATATAATCTCCCCCTTCCAGACTTGCGATGACCGCTCTGAGCGATTCCATCTTGAACTTGAACCTCTTTAAGTATAGGTTTAAGGATTTTAAATTCAGAATGGGTCTGACCGAACCATCCGGTTTCGGGACCACAAACAGGGTTGAGTAATAGCCCATCCCCTGCTGCAGCAGGGGAACTTTGACCACCACTTGTTGAAGGCACAACTTTTGAATTGCTGCCAAAACTACCTCCCTCTCTGGGGAAGAAGTCGGCAGTGCCGATTTGAAAAACCGGCGAGGAGGCACCTCTTCGAATTCCAGCTTGTACCCCTGGGAAACAATGTCTATTGCGCAGGGATCCACCTGAGAGTGAACCCAGACTTGGCTGAAAAGATGAAGACGTGCCCCCACAGGAGCGGACTCCCCCCGCGGAGCCCCAGCGTCATGCGGTGGACTTAGTAGAAGCCGGGGAGGACTTTTGTTCCTGGGAACTGGCTGTAGCTGGCAGCTTTTTCCCTTTGCCCTTACCTCTGGCAAGAAAGGAAGATCCCCGAGCTCTCTTGGATTCATGCGACCGAAAGGACTGCATCTGATAACGTGGCGCTTTCTTAGGCTGTAAGGAAACATAAGGTAAAAAGGTAGATTTACCTGCAGTAGCCGTGGAAACTAGGTCCGCGAGGCCTTCCCCAAACAATTCCTCACCCTTGTAAGGCAAAACCTCCATATGCCGTTTCGAGTCGGCATCACCCGATCACTGTCAGGTCCACAGTGCTCGCCTGGCAGAAATCGCCATAGCGTTCGCTCTGGACCCCAGTATGCCCACATCCCTCTGAGCCTCTCTCATATAAAGGACCGCATCCTTAATATGGCCCAGGGTCAATAAAATAGTTTCCTTATCCATCGAATCCATATCAGCAGATAAGGTATCGGCGCTATTACAGCGCTACAAATCCAGGCCGACGCTATTGCCGGCCCGAGTAATGTACCGGTATGTGTGTAAATCGACTTCAAGGTAGTTTCCTGCTTGCGATCAGCAGGATCCCTGAGGGCAGCGGTATCCTGAGACGGCAGCGCCACCTTTTTGGAAAGGCGCGTCAACGCTTTGTCCACCCTTGGGGAGGATTTCCACCGTATCCTGTCCTTTATCGGGAAAGGATACGCCATAAGAATCCTTTTGGGAATCTGCAGTTTCTTGTCTGGAGTTTCCCAAGCACTTTCAAATAACTCATTTAATTCAAAAGAAGGTGGAAAAGTAACCTCAGGCTTCTTTTCTTTGAACATGTGGATCTTTCGATTAGGTACAGCGGGGTCATCTATAATATGCAGCACATCCTTTATAGCAATAATCATATAATGAATACTCTTTGCCAATTTTGGCTGCAACCTCGCATCATCATAATCGACACTGGATTCAGAATCCGTGTCGGTATCTGTGTAGACTACCTGAGAAAGTGGGCGTTTTTGAGACCCAGAAGGCCCCTGTGACATAGGAAAAGGCAGGGCATGACCCCCTGTACTGTCCCTGGACTCTGCTTTGTCCAAACGTTTGTGCAATAAATTCACATTTGCATTTAAAATATTCCACATATCCATCCAGTCATGTGTCAGCATTGCCGACGGAGACACCACACTCATGCGCTCCACCTCATCCCTAGGAGAGCCTTCCGCTTCAGACATGCTGACACGCACGTACCGACACACCACACACTCAGGGAAAGCTCTAATCTGGAGACAGTTCCCCCACAAGGCCCTTTGGAGAGACAGAGAGAGAGTATTCCAGCACACACCCAGCGCCAATAACCCTGGAAAAAAATTACCCAGATACAGCGCTTCTTTATATATGTACTGCGCCAAATTATGTGCCCCCCCCCCCCCTTCTTTAAAACCCTCTGTCACCGGTGATCAGCAGGGGAGAGTCCGGGGAGCCAGCTTCTCAGCGTGTGCTGTGGAGAAAATGGCGGTAGTGAGTGCTGAGGGAGAAGCCCCGCCCCCTCAGTGGCGGGCTTCATTCCCGCTCTTTAAAAACAACTGGCGGGGATTCACTGTACATACCACAAAAAAGTGTATATATATGTATAGCCAGTCTTAGAGGTATACATTGCTGCCCAGGCGCGCCCCCCCCCCCCCCCCGCACCCAGGGCCGGCGCTACCATTAGGCAGCTTTAGGCAGCTGCCTATGGGCGCTGGCCACTGGAGGGCGGCAGGCTCCAATTAAATATATTTTACAAAAAAATATATATATTTTGATAAGTAAGCCCAGACCAGGGGCGGCCGCGGCGAGGGTCTAGCCTGCCACAGCCGTCAGTCACCTCACCGGCCCAGTGTATTGCTTTCCCTGCGGGCCTGCGGCTGCTCCATGTCTCTAACAGAAATAGACGGAGCCGCGCGTATGAGAGAGCAGGTCAGGAGACGGGCGCCGCCCACACTGACAGCCTAACACGCATCCTGCTAGGCGCCGTCAGCACGAACGTCAGCGCTTGTGTGGCGCCCGTCTCCTGACCTGCTCTCTCATACGCGCGGCTCCGTCTATTTCTGTTAGAGACATGGAGCAGCCGCAGGGAAATCACACTGGCGTAGGTGAGGTGACTGACGGCTGTGGCAGGCTAGACCCTCGCTGCGGCCGCCCCTGGTCTGGGCTTACTTATCAAAATATATTTTTTTTTGTGTAAAATATATTTAATTGGAGCATCTGAAAGACAAGAGAAGTCTCTCTATCCCCTCCCTCCCCGCCGCCCCGCGCCTCCCTATCCCCTCCCTGCCGCCCCGCATCTCCCTATCCTCTCTCTCCCACCCAGCGTCTCACTATCCCCTAACTGCCGCCCCGCGTCTCGCTATCCCCTCCCTCCCTGCCGCCCCGCGCCTCCCTATCTCCTCCCTCCCACCCCGCATCTCCTTATCCCCTCCCTTCCACCCCGCGTCTCCCTATCCTCTCCCTCCCACCCCACGTCTCCCTATCCCCTCCCTCCCTGCCGCCCCGCGTCTCCCTATCCTCTCCCTCCCACCCGCGTCTCACTATCCCCTCACTGCCGCCCCGCGTCTCGCTATCCCCTCCCTCCCACCCCACGTCTCCCTATCCCCTCCCTCCCACCCCGCGTCTCACTACCCCCTCACTGCCGCCCCGCGTCTCGCTATCCCCTCCCTCCCTGCCGCCCCGCGCCTCCCTATCTCCTCCCTCCCACCCCGCATCTCCCTATCCCCTCCCTTCCACCCCGCGTCTCCCTATCCCCTCCCTCCCACCCCACGTCTCACTATCCCCTCCCTCCCTGCCGCCCCGCGTCTCCCTATCCTCTCCCTCCCACCCGCGTCTCACTATCCCCTCACTGCCGCCCCGCATCTCGCTATCCCCTCCCTCCCTGCCGCCCCGCGCCTCCCTATCTCCTCCCTCCCACCCCGCATCTCCCTATCCCCTCCCTTCCACCCCGCGTCTCCCTATCCCCTCCCTCCCACCCCACGTCTCCCTATCCCCTCCCTCCCTGCCGCCCCGCGTCTCCCTATCCTCTCCCTCCCACCCGCGTCTCACTATCCCCTCACTGCCGCCCCGCGTCTCGCTATCCCCTCCCTCCCACCCCACGTCTCCCTATCCCCTCCCTCCCACCCCGCGTCTCACTATCCCCTCACTGCCGCCCCGCGTCTCGCTATCCCCTCCCTCCCTGACGCCCCGTGCCTCCCTATCTCCTCCCTCCCAACACGCATCTCCCTATCCCCTCCCTCCCACCCCACGTCTCCCTATCCCCTCCCTCCCTGCCGCCCCGCGTCTCCCTATCCTCTCCCTCCCACCTGCGTCTCACTATCCCCTCACTGCCGCCCCGCGTCTCGCTATCCCCTCCCTCCCACCCCACGTCTCCCTATCCCCTCCCTCCCACCCCGCGTCTCACTATCCCCTCACTGCCGCCCCGCGTCTCGCTATCCCCTCCCTCCCCGCCGCCCCGCGCCTCCCTATCCCCTCCCTGCCGCCCCGCGTCTCCCTATCCTCTCTCTCCCACCCAGCATCTCACTATCCCCTAACTGCCACCCCGCGTCTCGCTATCCCCTCCCTCCCTGCCGCCCCGCGCCTCCCTATCTCCTCCCTCCCACCCCGCATCTCCCTATCCCCTCCCTTCCACCCCGCGTCTCCCTATCCCCTCCCTCCCACCCCACGTCTCCCTATCCCCTCCCTCCCTGCCGCCCCGCGTCTCCCTATCCCCTCCCTGCCGCCCCGCGTCTCCCTATCCTCTCTCTCCCACCCAGCGTCTCACTATCCCCTAACTGCCGCCCCGCGTCTCGCTATCCCCTCCCTCCCTGTCGCCCCGCGCCTCACTATCTCCTCCCTCCCACCCCGCATCTCCCTATCGCTTCCCTTCCACCCCGCGTCTCGCTATCCCCTCCCTCCCACCCCACGTCTCCCTATCCCCTCCCTCCCAGCCGCCCCGCGTCTCCCTATCCTCTCCCTCCCACCCGCGTCTCACTATCCCCTCACTGCCGCCCCGCGTCTCGCTATCCCCTCCCTCCCACCCCACGTCTCCCTATCCCCTCCCTCCCACCCCACGTCTCCCTATCCCCTCCCTCCCTGCCGCCCCGTGTCTCCCTATCCTCTCCCTCCCACCCCGTGTCTCACTATCCCCTCACTGCCGCCCCGCGTCTCGCTATCCCCTCCCTCCCTGCCGCCCCGCGCCTCCCTATCTCCTCCCTCCCACCCCGCATCTCCCTATCCCCTCCCTTCCACCCCGCGTCTCCCTATCCCCTCCCTCCCACCCCACGTCTCCCTATCCCCTCCCTCCCTGCCGCCCCGCGTCTCCCTATCCTCTCCCTCCCACCCGCGTCTCACTATCCCCTCACTGCCGCCCCGCGTCTCGCTATCCCCTCCCTCCCACCCCACGTCTCCCTATCCCCTCCCTCCCACCCCGCGTCTCACTATCCCCTCACTGCCGCCCCGCGTCTCGCTATCCCCTCCCTCCCTGCCGCCCCGCGCCTCCCTATCTCCTCCCTCCCACCACGCATCTCCCTATCCCCTCCCTCCCACCCCACGTCTCCCTATCCCCTCCCTCCCTGCCGCCCCGCGTCTCCCTATCCTCTCCCTCCCACCTGCGTCTCACTATCCCCTCACTGCCACCCCGCGTCTCGCTATCCCCTCCCTCCCACCCCACGTCTCCCTATCCCCTCCCTCCCACCCCACGTCTCCCTATCCCCTCCCTCCCTGCCGCCCCGCGTCTCCCTATCCTCTCCCTCCCACCCCGCGTCTCACTATCCCCTCACTGCCGCCCCGCGTCTCGCTATCCCCTCCCTCCCTGCCGCCCCGCGCCTCCCTATCTCCTCCCTCCCACCCCGCATCTCCCTATCCCCTCCCTTCCACCCCGCGTCTCCCTGTCCCCTCCCTCCCACCCCACGTCTCCCTATCCCCTCCCTCCCTGCCGCCCCGCGTCTCCCTATCCTCTCCCTCCCACCCGCGTCTCACTATCCCCTCACTGCCGCCCCGCGTCTCGCTATCCCCTCCCTCCCTGCCGCCCCGCGCCTCCCTATCTCCTCCCTCCCACCCCGCATCTCCCTATCCCCTCCCTTCCACCCCGCGTCTCCCTATCCCCTCCCTCCCACCCCACGTCTCCCTATCCCCTCCCTCCCTGCCGCCCCGCGTCTCCCTATCCTCTCCCTCCCACCCGCGTCTCACTATCCCCTCACTGCCGCCCCGCGTCTCGCTATCCCCTCCCTCCCACCCCACGTCTCCCTATCCCCTCCCTCCCACCCCGCGTCTCACTATCCCCTCACTGCCGCCCCGCGTCTCGCTATCCCCTCCCTCCCTGCCGCCCCGCGCCTCCCTATCTCCTCCCTCCCACCACGCATCTCCCTATCCCCTCCCTCCCACCCCACGTCTCCCTATCCCCTCCCTCCCTGCCGCCCCGCGTCTCCCTATCCTCTCCCTCCCACCTGCGTCTCACTATCCCCTCACTGCCGCCCCGCGTCTCGCTATCCCCTCCCTCCCACCCCACGTCTCCCTATCCCCTCCCTCCCACCCCACGTCTCCCTATCCCCTCCCTCCCTGCCGCCCCGCGTCTCCCTATCCTCTCCCTCCCACCCCGCGTCTCACTATCCCCTCACTGCCGCCCCGCGTCTCGCTATCCCCTCCCTCCCTGCCGCCCCGCGCCTCCCTATCTCCTCCCTCCCACCCCGCATCTCCCTATCCCCTCCCTTCCACCCCGCGTCTCCCTGTCCCCTCCCTCCCACCCCACGTCTCCCTATCCCCTCCCTCCCTGCCGCCCCGCGTCTCCCTATCCTCTCCCTCCCACCCGCGTCTCACTATCCCCTCACTGCCGCCCCGCGTCTCGCTATCCCCTCCCTCCCTGCCGCCCCGCGCCTCCCTATCTCCTCCCTCCCACCCCGCATCTCCCTATCCCCTCCCTTCCACCCCATGTCTCCCTATCCCCTCACTCCCTGCCGCCCCGCGTCTCCCTATCCTCTCCCTCCCACCCGCGTCTCACTGTCCCCTCACTGCCGCCCCGCGTCTCGCTATCCCCTCCCTCCCTGCGCCTCCCTCCCTGCTGCCCCGCGCCTCCCTATCCCCTCACTCCCTGCCGCCCCGCGTCTCCCTATCCCCTCCCTCGCACCCCGCGTCTCACTATCCCCTCCCTGCTGCCCCACGTCTCGCTATCCCCTCCCTCCCTGCCGCCCCGCGCCTCCCTATCTCCTCCCTCCCACCCCGCATCTCCCTATCCCCTCCCTTCCACCCCGCGTCTCCCTATCCCCTCCCTCCCACCCCACGTCTCCCTATCCCCACCCTCCCTGCCGCCCTGAGTCTCCCTATCCCCTCCCTCCCACTCCACGTCTCCCTATCCCCTCCCTCCCTGCCGCCCCGCACCTCCCGATGTTGGAGTTGCCTACAGCAGCGGCAGCTCCGGAGACAACAGGCAGCGCTGTTACCTCTATTTCCGTGCCCTCAGCATCTCCGGCAGCATCTGCTTCCTCCGGGACTGAGGAACCAGGACCACTAAGGCGAGGGGTGGGGGGAGTTGTGCTTGGTGGCAAGTGTCTGGGCAGCTCACCCCCAGATCACTTGGACTGCAGCTCCCCGCCTTGTGATCTGGGGGTGAGCTGCAGTCCAAGTGATCTGGGGGTGAGCTGCAGTCCAAGTGATCTGGCAAGATCACTTGGACTGCAGCACACCCTCAGATCACTTGGACGCAGGGACAGGGAAAAATAAATAAAATAAATGTAAAAAAATTATATATTTATATCACAGCTGCCCGCCTCCCACCGCTAACCAGCGCTCACTTCTGCACGCTGCACCGCCATTGAAAGCTGACCACCGCAGACCACAACTGGCGGTGGTCAGAGGGGCATCAACGCCGCAGCGAAGAAGGACAGCTTAGTACCGCCGCATCCCCCGCAGACCATGGGCTCATACGCCACCAACAACCACAGTCCCTTCCGCACCTCCGCTGCACATATCAGGTAATGTTACCCTATGTCCCTGCTGTCATGCTCTCAGTCCCTGCTGTCACTCTCTCAGTCCCTGCTGTCACTCTCTCAGTCCTTGCTGTCACTCTCTCTCCCTGTCCCTGAATTGTGGGTCATACCGTTTGCTATAATGTGAATTTCGTCTCATACCATATGGTAAAATCAGAATTTTGGCTCATACGGTATGCTGTAATGTGAATTTCGGGTCATACCGTGTGCTATAATGTGAATTTCGGCTCATACAGTGTGGTAAAATCTGAAATTTTGGGTCATAACGTGTTCTGTAACGTGAATTTTGGCTCATACCGTGTGCTGTAATGTGAATTTCGGCTCATACTGTGTAGTAAAATATGAATTTTGGCTCATACTGTGTGCTGTAATGTGAATTTCGGCTCATACCGTGTGCTGTAATGTGAATTTCGGCTCATACCGTGTGCTATAATGTGAATTTCGGCTCATACCGTGTGCTGTAATGTGAATTTCGGCTCATACCGTGTGCTGTAATGTGAATTTCGGCTCATACTGTGTGGTAAAATATGAATTTCGGATCATACGGTGTGCTGTAATGTGAATTTCGGCTCATACGGTGTGCTGTAATATGAATTTCGGCTCATACGGTGTGCTGTAATGTGAATTTCGGCTCATACTGTGTGGTAAAATATGAATTTTGGCTCATACCATGTGCTGTAGTGTGAATTTTGGCTCATACCATGTGCTGTAGTGTGAATTTCGGCTCATTCCGTGTGCTGTAATGTGAATTTCTAGATAGTATAAGAATTTCTAGATAGTATAAGGGGTCCTAATACACTGAAGGACACGCCCCCATTTGAGTGGCCACACCCCCTCTTCCGGAGGCGCGCGCATAATTGCAACCTTCACTTTTCCATACCCCCACTTCAAAATGTCTACTTCGACCACTGTATATGTACGTGTGTGTATATATATATATATATGTATGTATATATATATATATATATATATAGTTAGTATTCATTCTAGCACCCTGCACCTTTCAAAATCCATGCAGTTCCCCTTTCCTGCCTGGGGTGTCACTCTCTGCTCTGGTGTTTCTCAGCACACACAGGTCTGTATCACAGCACTGAGTAATAGATCAGAGTGTGCGGAGAAGCACCACAGCAGAGAGCGACACCCCAGGCAGGAAAGAGGAACTGCACAGTATTTGAAAGGTGCAGGGTGCTAGAATGAACACTATATATATATATATATATATAGCCAATGACCTCACCGCACGTCACTGCCACAAAGTTCTAGTTACAACCCTGATGCCTATCTATAATACTGTATAAAACTACAGACTGTGGTATTATACTATATATGGATGTGGGGCTGGATGCTTTTTAACTTGTGTGCATTTAATATAATATTTGTCAGGT